>NC_045452.1:26791151-26793170 GCF_002776525.5 Piliocolobus tephrosceles | reverse complement strand
CTCAGGGTTACACAGCCAGGGTGTGGCCAGTCCCAGCAGGTCACGGGCCTGTCCACTTTTTCATTTCCCCATCTGCTCCCCAGGCCTTAAAGAAAGACGAGGGTGTGCCCTGGACTGGGATGCTGGCCATCGTGCACTCCTATGTCACCCATAAGACAGGTGAGGCATCCTCGAGGAGTGGGAAAGGGTCCCTGCTCCCCCTCCTCCCCCACCCAGGCCTCTGGGCTCACCTTGTCCTGTGGGAGGACGGGTAGGTCCGTTCCCTTCCGGGCCAGAGCACTGAAAAGTGGGACCCTGGGACCGGTCCTGTGTCTGGGGCAAGTATGGCCAGGGGGGAGTGGCTCCAGGTCCTGTGCAGTTGACCACAGCCACTGGCTCCTTCTGGGGGATGACCTAGGCCTTGGTTCCATCCCTTCTGCCCCTCCCATTTACTCTACGGCCCAGCCACTCCTTACCTGCCCCTCTCCGGGGACCTGGCCTTCTCTTTTCTAGTCAAAGAAGAGGAGAAGCAGAAGCTGCTACAACGAGGCAGTGAGCTGCAGAACGAGCACCAGCAGCTGGAGGAGCGGGACCAGAGGCTGGCGTCAGCAGTGCAGGTGTGCCCCGGGGCCTGGGGGAGGCTGACCTCAGCCCTGCAGGTGTGCCCCAGGTCTGGGGGATAGGCAGATGTGTCCTTAGAACCACAGGTATAGATCTAGGCTGGCCTCAGCAGTGCAGGAAGGAGCCAGGGCCTGGGGGACAGGCAGATGTGTCATTAGAACCACAAGTGTAGATCCAGGCTGGCCTCAGCCCTGCAGGTGTGCACCGTGGCCTGGGGGACAGGTGGATGTGTCCTTAGAACCACAGGTGTAGATCCAGGCTGGCCTCAGTGCCGGTGTGCACCAGGGAATTCTTGGGGACAGGCAGATGTGTCCTTGGAGCCACAGGTGTAGGTCCAGGCTGGCTTCAGCAGTGCAGGTGTGCACCACACCTACCTGTGGGGGCAGGTAGATGTGTCCTTAGAACCACAGGTATAGATCCAGAGCTTCACTGTTCACCTATAAAGCCCAGGAAGACAGAGTCACCAAGCATCCCCCAGCAAGCCAGTACATGGAGAAGGCAGTGCTGTGACTCATTCAACAAATACTTATCAAGCGATTGATAGCACGCTGGCTGTGCCCCTGCTCAGGCCCCTTGGCAGGGCCCTGACTTCTGAATCTGTTTGCTCTTGTGTAAAGTGAACACAATTCCTCCTCCATAGGATGGAGATAGACAAGATAATGAAGATGATGGTTGTGGTGGTGGTGATAGTGATGGCAGTCATGGGGATGGTGATGATAGTGGTGATGGGAATATGATAGTGGTGGTTGTGGCGGTGGTGATGGTGCTGATCACAGTGATGGTGATAGTGGTGATGTGATGATGGTGATGGTGCTGATCACAGTGATGGTGGTGGTGGTGGTGGTTGTAATGATGATGATGATGGTGGTTGTGGTGGTGATGGTGGTGATGATGCCGATCACAGTGATGGTGATGGTGGTGATGATGGCGATGGTGATGGTGCTGACCACTGTGATGCTAATGGTGGTGATGATGATAATGGTGATCATGGTGCTGATGGTGCTGATCACAGTGATGGTGGTGGGGGTGATGGTGATGGTTGTAATGATGATGGTGATGATGGTGGCGATGATGCAGACCACGGTGATTGTAGTGATGATAATGGTGATTATGGTGATGGTGGTGGTGGTGATAATGGTGATCATGGTGATGGTGGTAGTGGTGGTGGTGATGTTGATGGTTGTAATGATGATGGTGATGATGGTGGTGGTGATGCACACCACAGTGATGGTGATGGTGGTGGTGATTATGGTGATGGGGGTGGTGGTGGTGATTATGGTGATGGTTATGATGATGGTGGTGATGGTGGCGATGATGCAGACCACAGTGATGGTGATGGTGGTGGTGATAATGGTGATTATGGTGATGGTGGTGGTGATAATGGTGATCGTGGTGATGGTGGTAGTGGTGGTGGTGATG
>NC_045452.1:26777434-26791051 GCF_002776525.5 Piliocolobus tephrosceles | reverse complement strand
GTAGTGATGATAATGGTGATTATGGTGATGGTGGTGGTGGTGATAATGGTGATCGTGGTGATGGTGGTAGTGGTGGTGGTGATGGTGATGGTTGTAATGATGATGGTGATGGTGGTGGTGATGCACACCACAGTGATGGTGATGGTGGTGGTGATTATGGTGATGGGGGTGGTGGTGATGGTTGTAATGATGATGGTGGTGATGGTGGCGATGATGCAAACCACAGTGATGGTGATGGTGGTGATGATAATGGTGATTATGGTGGTAGTGCTGATGGTGCTGATCACGGTGGTGGTGGTGGTGGTGGTGATAATGGTGATCATGGTGATGGTGATGGTGATAATAGTGGTGGTGATGATGTGTTAGAGGATGGTGATGGTAATGGGCCCTGGGGAAGCTCTTTAAATGCAGTGTCTCATTTAATCCTCTCTATAACGCTATGAAGAGGCTTTGTGATTGTCCCTATAATCATTTTAGAAACCATCTTTGGGGAGGTTATTTGCCCAAGCAGTATTTGACCCAGAGCAGATGGATGTGGGACTCCAGGCATCAGTCCTTACTGCTTTTCCTTGTGGTGGTGTTATGTAGAGAGACTGGAAAAGACCACACAGCACAGCAGGCAAGAGAAAGAGCAGAAAGGCGGCCGGGAAGCGAAAGGTCTCCGAGGCTGCTGCAGGTTGGCCAGCAGGAGGAGGAGGAAGAGTGTGGGCAGCTAGCGAGGAGGAGGAGATCACATCACAGCCATGGGGAGGACGTTCCCAGGCAGAGGCACACTTTTTCTAGCCCTAAGCTCCAAAACAAGCATCATTCATCTCCTGTGGATCTGGCTGCTCTGTAATTGCATTTGTGCCACTGCCTGGCTTTTGTGAAACCCTCAGCCTGGTTTCTTGCAGGGCTTGGCAGTGGAGGGGAGAGGGGCCCAGACGGTGGCTGCCCCAGGATGGCTGTAGAGCCGAATGCTGACCCTTTGCCCTGACCTTCTGCCCCAACAGAAATGCCTGGAGTTGAAGACAAGCCTGCTGGCCCGCCAGAGGGGCACCCAGTCATCCCTGGACCGCCTGCGGGCCCTCCTGAGACTGATACAGGGCGAGCAGCTGCTCCAGGTCACCATGGCGACCACTAGCCCCGCCCCACTGCTGGCCGGGCCCTGGACCAAGCCCTCAGTGGCAGCCACACACCCCACCCTCCAGCACCCCCAGGGCCACAACTGACCCCGAGGGACCAGTCTTCACACCCACGGAAAGTTATCGGGACCCTATTTACCCAGCCTGGGGGTTCTGTCGGCCTTAATTCATAAACACCATGAATTTCCGACAAAAATTAACCAGACAGAGGAGAGGAGGGAGAAAGAGCTGGGGGAGAGGCCTAGAGCCAAGACCAGGTGGGGGTGCGGCCCTGTGCCCTCCACGCTCACAGGAGGTACCGAGGAGCCAGGTGGCAGTACGACAGGCTGTGGCACACAGCCCCACCCCCGGCCACCTCAGGGCTGCCTGGGCCTCCGGCTTCCAGGCCCTGCTCTCCACGGCCTCCCTCTGGCCCATTGGAGGGGCAGGCTGAGGCTGTGGAGGGGACAAGCGCACCGCCCAGCATGCAGTCCCCGCTGAGGGCACCGCCTCTTGGTGTCCTGTGGGAGGGGAGCTGAGAACACACGGACTAGCTGAGTGGTAGAGGTAGTTGGGACGAGAAGCGGGGTAGCGGATCTAGGTAGTTTCCCGATGCCCCACACTCCTAGGAGGTCCACCTGGGGTGGGCGGGTGGGCCTGGGGCACCCCGTCGCCTTTGCAGAACCGCCCGGGCCCCTTTCTGTCAGTATTATTAGGATTACGAATTGCAGCTGTTTAACTTGAAAGACATTGTCAGAGGTGAGCGTGCCTGGGCGCCGGGACGCTGCAGTGATCCCCGCCAGGGCCTCTGCCCTTCCTGCTCCGTCTTTGGGGCCCTCGAGGCTGCCTCCTTCCTTTTGCCAATCTCTTGGACTCAGTTGCCGTTGATGCATTTTTCTCATGGAGTTTCTGGGCAGGGTGGATCTGCAGCCCTGTTGGGGAGGACATTTGGCAGGTTTTCTCTTTGGGGTTGAATCATTCAACTGAATGACTGAAGCCTTTTCTTGTCTTATTTGGAAGAGCCGATAAGTATTCCACTCCTCCCTTCTTGCCAGTGCAGACACTATGCCAAAAAATAACTTCACACTTTTGTATGGCATTTTTATTGTGAGATATTTAATGTGAACGGTGGGGGGACTCTGGCGGACTTCCTTTTCTACTTCTAGTAGTCTCTGCTTCAAGGTACAAATGGGAACACCTCCCCTCGGGAAGCCTGGCCAAGCTGGAAGATCCAGCGGGTTTTTTAAGAGCCGGGTGGAGGATTGGGGAGGAAAGAAAGGGCGGTGGCCTCAGGAGGTTCCGACCTTCAGGGACCAGACTTGCTGCCAAGGGCTTCTGCATCCAGGGTGGGCAGTGCCGGCTTGTCACCCTCGCCCGGTTCCCACATCCCGGTCCTGAGGGACTCAGCACAACAGGACAGGCGTCCAGGAGCCACGGGCTCCCACCCCGAGCATATCACATGGTGCCGAACTGCACTGAACACGCGTGTGTGCGTCGCATGCGGCCACGACCACAGACACGCACACACACACGCAGAGGTGCAGAGCGAGGAGACCGGCTAATCCCGCAGCTGCCACGGTCCCTCCTGTCATTCTCACGACTCCGGAAGAAGCTGTGCTGTATGATACAGATCTATTTTAATACACTTAACACTGGGTGAACAAGATTTTTATATTCTTTTATTGATGAACAAAGTGAACCGTGTGAGGCACACGTCTTCTATATTGGCTACTCTGTGCCAAGTATGCATTACCGCGTGGCTTGCGATGTCCATGTCTTCAGCTTCCTTTTCTGTTGGTTTGGTTTTCTTCGCGGATGGATTGAGTTAAATGTTTTAACAATGTAATGGGAGGATGTGAAAGGTTGGACCCGGGAGGGGTAGCTGCCAATGTGTCTTGAGATTGTTAGTTTTTTTTTTGGACCGAGGAGGACCGTCCAGTGAGTAGTGAGGATAGAGAAAAAGTGTTTGTCTTAAATACGCCAATGTAGTTTTCCTTCTTTACAATGCATTAAAGTCGATCGATGATTTCAAAGCCCTGTGGTTTTGGTGTCCTTGCCTTGCGGAGAGGCCCCTGGGAGTGCCCGGGGCAGCCAGGTGGGCATTGGAGAGGCTGGAAGTCAGGGTCCTCTCCCACCCCGAAGAGGGAGGGATGGAGTGGGGGGAAGAGGAGAGAGCTCGGTGCCCTCCACTCGCTCACCCCCATTCCCAGCCCTCAGAGGCTGCGGGTGACCGTTTAGGGCTAGGATTGAGGGTGGAAAGTCTCGGAAACCCAGCAGGCCTGTCACTGTGCGGAGCCCAAGGTGGTGCCCTCTGCTCCCTCATTGGTTCCTGCCTCTCGGCCTGGCAACATCCCCGCTGCTTCCCTCCCCCAGCAGTGGATACATGCGCTCTGCAGCCACGCTGAGCTCACACTTGGCCCTACGGGACGTGGGGAATCAGGAAACCGGGGAATCAGCCCCCCTGAGTCCTAGCTCCTGGCATTGCACGAGGCAGGGCTCTGACTGAACCAGTGGGTCAGGGCTGACCCCTGGGCAGTCAGCTGTGGCCAGAGGCTGTTGTCTGATGCCAGAGTGGGGTCCGGTGATCCAGGGGGCAGGGAAGTGGAGGATGTGCAGGGCTGCCACATAGTCCCGCTTCATGGCTTACCGTGGGGAGAATAGTTTGTGGGGAGGGGAGCAGGTTTCAAATTAACTCTGCCTGAGCCCTCCTGGGGGCCGCTCAAAAGACCACACTCAGCGTCCAAGGCCTCTTGGATCCTTTTCAATCCGGCTCCCCACCCCTTTGCTCCTCTGGAACACCAGGTCGGTAGTGACCTCCCATGGCCAGATCCACGGGGTGCTCCCGGTCATCACCCAGACCTCTCAGAACCAGGGGACACATTGGCCACACCCCCTGCCAAAGGAGGCTCCCGGAACCTCACTCCCGCTGGTGTGGCTGCTCCCTGGTCTCTGCTCCAGACTTCCTCCTCTTCTACCTAATCACCAAAGGCCCAGGCCCAGGTCTGTGCTCTGATCTCCCGCGGCCGGCCTCACCTGCCCCTGGCTTCTGTCTGTACCCCCAGACTCCCTGCACAGCTGCGGCTGTCTCAAGCTCCACAGTCTCCACCAGGCCAGTCCCTCCACCTCCCCATCTCAGAGGAGCTTCAGGCTGCTGGGGCCGGCACCCTGGGAGTCACCCTTGGCTCTTCTCTCCCACCCTGTATACCTGGTCCTTGGCAAATCCATCAGCTCCGCCCTCAGGACGTAAGCAGGATGGGATAAGTAAGTCTCACCGCCCACCCCAACATCACCTTGGTCCCAGCCCCATGATCTCCCCTGGGTTCCTGCAGCCGCCGCCCACCTGCTCTCTCCCCCTGACTGGCTGCAGTCTCTTCTCAACCCAGTAACTAGTGTGATGGCGACACTGTTAAAACCCTGTCATCCGGGTGCCTGTAATCCCAGCTACTTGGGAGGCTGAGGCAGGAGAATTGTTTCAAACTGGAAGGCGGAGGTTGCAGTGAGCCGAGATCACTGCACTCCAGCCTGGGCGAAAGAGCGAAACGCGCGCGTCTAAAAAACAAACCAACCAACCTACCCTGCTGCCCTGCGTCTCATTCAGCAAAAGCTAAAGGCCTCACCCTACTCACCTTACTTGTGCCTCCAGGCCCACAGGCCCCGCTTGCTCTGGCCTCTGGTTTATGCCCTGCTCCTCTCCTTCTTGCCTGCCTCCTCGCTTGCTCCCATCGTGCGGCCTTTGCACATGCTGTGCCCTCTGCCCCCAGCCGTCTCCCTGGCCGGCTCCCAGAAGACCTGACCCTGAGCACCGCCCCCTCTCAGTGCTGCCTTCCCAGCCCCTTCCCCAGGACGCTGGCATTGCCTGTCCTTCTGCCTGCTGTTCGGTTCCTTGGGCTTCCACAGGCTGCTGTGTGCACCCCTGTAGGTTTTTGTCTGCCTGCTGAGGAAGATGGAATTCGGTTGGTTTTCTTTCCGAACCCCAGCATCTAGAAGTGCCTGGCAAACAGTTGGCACGCAGCATAGATTTTGGAGAGACAGCTGACAGGCCTTGGGGCTGCGCCATCCTGGTTCAGGGTCCTCCCCTGGGGAGTCCCTTAGGCCACCCCAACTGCCAGGTGAGGCTGGGCGGGCAGATGAGAAAACAGAGACCAGGAAAGCGATGGAATTGCCTGAGATCCTGCAGGTTCTGAGTGGATGTGCCCGGACTCCATTCGATCCTTGTCCTCCAATCCCACGTGATTCCACCACAGCCTCACTCCCAGCCAGGGACAGGGCTCAGGGGCAGCTCCTGTGACCTCCAGCTCCCGGACCATGCAGGGGATTCCCTCCAAAGCACCCCTCACTGCCCTGCCCCTCTACTTCAGCCAACAGTGGCTCCCTCCCAGGGACAGCTCTGCCATTAGAAGGGGGCTCCCACGACGTGCAGACATCTGCCGCTTGTAGTTCAACACACCCCACCCCACAGCACCCAGGGGACCCTGCGCTGGGGCAACCCTCAGTTTGGGACAGCGGTCACTCCAGAGCCCCCACTCCCAGCTCCATCTGACACAGCCCCTGGAGAGCAGGGTGCCCAGCTCAGGGTGGGCTGGCTGGCCAGGGCAGGCCGCCAGCGTAGAAAGAAGCTTCTCTTTGGCAGATCCGAAGGGCCAGCATCCCTGCGCTGCTGCTTGGGGGCCATTGTGAAGTAGGGGACGAGAGTTGCTTGAGCACAAACACAGGGACACGGCGATGGTCGAGCTGATCAACGAGACGGTGGCCAAGTGACTCATGAGCAGGCAGCTGGACGGAGGGATGCTTCCTATCCAGGGTGGGACACTGCTTATGAATTGTTTATTTCTGGGATTTTTCCATTTAATATTTTTGGACTACAGTTGACCATGAGTAACTGAAACTGCAGATAAGTGGGGATTACTGCATAAGGGTCATTGTACTGGGGGTTAGGACTTAACCCTGCTATGGTTTGAATGCGTCTCCTCCAAAATCCAGGTGTTGCTTGTGTGATAGTATTAGGCGGCAGGGCCTTGACAAGGTGATTAGACCCTGAGGGTGCCTGCCTCGTGAATGGGATTGGTGCCCTTATAAGAGGGGCTTGAGCAAAGTATTTCATCTCCCTCCCCTTCCGCCTCTGGCTGTGTGAGGAGGACACAGCGCTCCTCCCCTCCAGAGGAGCCGTTGGAAGCAGAGAGCAGCCCTCACCACACAGCTGACCTACGGTGCCTTCATCTTGGATTTCCCAGCCTCCAGAACTGTGAGAAAATCCGTTTCTATCCTGTGTAAATTGCCCAGTCTGTGGTGTTTTTGTTTGTTGTTTGTTTGTTTGTTTTTTTGAGACAGAGTCTTACTCTGTTGCCCAGGGTGGAGTACAGTGGCCTGATCTTGGCTTGACCATTAAGTATATGAATTAGTAGATAGAAAGTCCCTGCTTAGTTTGCTTTGAGTTTTTAAAAATCACAAATGGTTTTGAAATTTTGTCACTTATATTCATTTTTAAAACAATATGGGTATCTCCTGTATTCTGGAAATATGATGAATTATATTGAAACCTTGAATTATTGAAATAAACTTGGTCACTGTATAGTATCCTTTTTCATATTGCTTTATTTGATTTGCTAATATTTAAGTATTTTCATATTTATGTTTATGAGGGATATTGACCTATAGACTTCTTTGCAATATCATCATCATATTATGGTATTAAATACGTTGAAATGTTCTATTTTCTGAAAGAAGATCTTTTTATTTGTTAGAATTCACCAGTGAAGCCATTTGTGCCAAGAGTTTTACATACGAGAAGGTTTTTTTCTATTTAAAATTTTCAACATATTTAATATACAGGGCTATTCAGATAGATACTCAGTTTCAGGTAAGTTTAATTATTCAAGGAGTTTGTTATCTTGCTGTTTAAAATATTTTCTTATTATTTTAGTATCTGTAGACTCTAAAGTGATAATTTTTATTCTTAATTTCTGATTTATTTTGATCTAGGTATGGGTTCATGAATTCTATTTATCTTTTCAAAGAGCTAATTTTTGGCTTTGTTAATTTTCTCTGTTGTTTGTTTTATTGTTGTTATTTATTTCTGTTATTTCTTTCCTTCTACTTAGGTGGGTTTACTTTGATACATAAATTTTGTTTTCTTAATAATAACTAGTCACTAGTCGTTGATTTTAGACTTTTTTTTTTCTTTTTTCCTAATATAAGCTAAGATTTCCCTCCAGGTACTGTTTTAACTGTTCCACAAATGTTGACATATCGCATTAGCTTATATTCAAATTAATTTGGATTTGAATTCAGGTTATTTTCTCACATCCATTATGATATCTTCTTTGACATATGAATTATTTAGAAGTGTGGTTTCTTTTTCTTTTTTTAAAAAAAGAAAAAAGAAACCTAGATATCACTTATTTTTATTTTCAATTTTATTTCATTATAGGCTTCACATGATTTCAATTCCTTTACATTTATTGAGACTTGTTTTATATTCCAGAATGTGGTCAGTATTTCATGACTGTAGCATGTGCACTTTGAAAAGAATATGTATTCTTCTGTTGTTGGCTGTAACATTATATAAATATCAGTCAGGTCAAGGTGGTTGATAGTTGTTCAGATTACCTGTGAGTTGACTTTCTGTCAAGTTGATCTTTCTGTTGATGAGAGAGGGGTGCTAACGTCTCCAACTATGATTATGAAATGTCTATCTTTCTAATTCTGTTGTGTTTTTTTTTTTCTTCCTGTATTTGAAGTTCTATATACTAGGTGCATTTACATTTGATAGTTAACATCTTCTGAATAAACTGACCATTGTATCACTATCAAAAGACCCTCTCTAACTGATGATACTTTCTGTCTTGAAGTTTATCTTATCTAAGGTTAATATAGACACCCCACACTCCTGAGGCCTACTGTGTGCACGGTATATCTTCTTGTATTCATGTACCTTCAACCTGTCTTTATATTTAAAGTGAATGTAGTTCGTTCTTGCTTTTATATCCATTTTGACATCTGCCCCTTAATATTGGAGTTTAGTCCATTAATACTAGAGATAATTATTGATGCAGTTGGTAACTTTATTATTTGTTTCCTGTTTGTCCCATTTGGTTTCTTGTTCCACTGTTTATCTTATCTTGGCTTTTGACTTTTTTTGGTTTAAGTTTTTGTTTGTTTGTTTGTTTGAGACAGAGTCTCGCTCTGTCGCCCAGGCTGGAGTGCAGTGGCACAGTCTCAGCTCACTGCAACCTCTGCCTCCTAGGTTCAAGCGATTCTCCTGCCTCAGCCTTGCGAGTAGCTGGGACTACAGGCATGCGCCACCACGCCCGGCTAATTTTTGTATTTTTAGTAGAGACGGGGTTTCACCACGTTGGCCAGGATGGTCTCAATCTCTTGACCTTGTGATCCTACCCACCTTGGCTACAGGCGTGAGGCACTGCGCCCAACCTAAAAAGTTTTTTTAATATTTCACTTTTAATTTTTTTGTTACCTATATCTTCTTTTTTTTTTTTTTTTTTTTTTTTTGAGGCAGAGTCTTTCTCCGTCGCCCAGGCTGGAGTGCACTAGCGATCGTGGCTCACTGCAACCTCCGCCACCCGGGTTCAAGCAAGTCTCTTGCCTCAGCCTCCCAAGTAGCTGGGATTACAGGTACGCACCATCATGCCCAGCTAATTTTTATATTTTTGTAGAGACAGGGTTTCACCATGTTGGCCAGGTTGGTCTTGAACTCCTGACCTCAGGCGATCTGCCCACCTTGGCCTCCCAAAGTGCTGGGATTATAAGCATGAGCCACTGCACCCAGCCAGCTATATCTTTTTATATTATTTTTTGGTAGTTGATCCATGCATCATAATATACATCCTTACCTTTCAGTTTACTTAAGGTTAATATTGTAAGCCCTAATAATAAATATTTTAAATTTACAGCTGTAGGTAAAGACCTTCTTGTTCCTTTCCTCTATGAGGAGTTTGGTATATCTTCTTCCCATCCACTTAAAAAAAATTCTTCATATATATATATACACACACACATATATATATACACACACATATATATATACAAGAAGAATATATATATTTATATATATATATGTCAATGTGTATAATATTCAATCCATGAACAACATATAGGATTATTTTGGTAGCTTAAGATTTTACACATTTGGTGCCATGTTCTATTTATTGTTCTGTAGCTTTTTTCCTTCCTAACACAATATTCTGAGATCTACCTATATTGATACATTCACTTCTATTTTGTTCAGTTTAACTGCAGGACACTCTTCAATCTTATGAATACATCCCCCAATTTATTTTTCATTTCTTCTACTGATGGATATTTAGGCTGCATCTAATTATTTTCTCTGACAGCAATGCTGCGGTGATGTTGTTATACCTGCTTTCTTGGTTATTATCTAGACTTAGAATGCTCGAGCTTCACCAGCTTGCTAAATTGCTCTCCAGAGTGGCTGCACTATTTGCATTGTGACCAGCAGTATACGAGAGTGCCCATTTCTCAAAATATTAAGAATAGGAGCTATAGATAGTCACATTCCAAGTGATTTTTCTTTTCTTGTTGTGTGTGTTGTTTTGTTTTTAGGACAGGGTCTCACTGTCACCCAGGCTGGAGTTCAGTGGCATGATCATGATCTCAGCTCACTGCAGCATCAACCTCCTGGACTCAAGCAATCCTCCCATTTCAGCCTCCCACGGAGCTGGGACTACAGGCACAACTTGTATACCTTCTGTCATTGCTTTTTTTTTTTTTTTTTCTTTTTTCCCCTAAGCAGTAAGTTATTGTTATTCTAACAAAAAAGTAAAGCTTTCTGATACCAAGTCAACAGCAGAGAGGCTGGGCACAGTGGCTCACGTCTGTGATCCCAGCACTTTAGGAGGCTGAGACGGGCAGATCACTTGAGGTCAGGAGTTTGAGCCCAGCCTGGCCAACGTGGTGAAACCCTGTCTCTACTAAAAATACGAAGATTACCCAGGCATAGTGGTGCATGACTGTAATTCCAGCTACTCGGGAGGCTGAGACAGGAGAATCGCTTGAACCCAAAAGGGCTGCAGTGAACAGAGATCGCACCACTGCACTCCAGCCTGGGTAACAGAGAGAGAGACTCCATCTCAAAAAAAAAAAAAAAAAAAAAAAATCAGCAGAACCTGCTCTTTTTCTCATACTCCTGCCGTTCCAGGGACAATCACCCTTAGTTGCCCACATTATCTCAAGCCAAAAATCAGGAGGTGTTTACGACTCTCTCATCTCTTCTATCTCCCACCCTGCACCTCCCTGTGGCCTGCACATACTGCTCTAGTTCTTAAAAACAATTGTGCATTTACTTTCTTATATTCTCCCTAGCTATTAAGCAAGCCCTTTGAAGGCAGGAAGTGTACTGCACTCTTCTCTGTAATTATGAGACTCGCACTGCCTGGCACAAAGCAGGCACTTGGGAGCGCACAGGTGGATGCCAACCTTCCCCATCACACAAACAGAAAAGGCTCAGAGAACTTACACAGGTCACACACCCACCATGTAGGACAAGCACCCAAACTGAGCCTTGTGACTTTCCACTCCCGCTCCTGGGCTAAATGACTTGCCAGTGGTCACACAGCTGCAAATGGTACCAGAAGCGGGGTGCCCAGTCTTTGCCCCTCCAATGACAGCAGGCTGGCTGTCTTCAGGGTAGGCTGACTACTTGGTTTGCTACAGAGTTTTATGCCTCGACAGAATTCAATAATTCATTGTAGATGTCAGTTACAAGTTCTGGGCAGCCCACCTAATCTCTGGAGTCACTTAAAATCTCTGTCGTTACTGCAAAAGTGAATGTTTGGACAATTTATTCTGTGCGTCCTGTCAATAGAGACACCCTGGAGTCCTCATTTCAGCATCGCATTTCATTGTTTTAAGCTGAAATGTGCTGATGTGCTTCCAACACATTATCTCTGTAATCACTTTCTTTTGCTGTGGAAATGATCAGGAAATTGTGCTTTGATACGAGGGAAGGGTGACGAGGCCATGCAGTGCTAAGCTAGGATTCCACAATTAACGTTTGTGAAAGGGAAACTGTTATCAAAGAAGCCACAGGAGAACATCTTGGGGCCACCTCTTGGAGTCAGGAAATTTGAAACATATTTCACAGACGTGCGTTTTGCTGTAAACCTCTCTGCATAATGCATGAGACTTGATTTAATGTCATTGTTAATTCTGGTGCTCACAATGGTGGGCTCTTCAGGGAGCCATCATTTTTATTTCAGTTTTTTTTTTTTTTTTTTTTTCCTGGCAACAGAATTCTGAGGCCATTTTAGGGTTGTTCTGAATTGTGTGAGTACAAGACACCTTCCTGGGGAGGGGCTGCAGATGCTAGATGTAGCTTTTCCAGAGGCTGTGGCCAGGGAGACGGGTGGCTGATTGCCTCGGGCTCCAAACCGAGCCACTCTTGGGGATCCCACTCAGGCCTGGTCTCAGTGCTTTGTGCCTGAATGTGTTTGGTCACAGCTGGAGGGTTGCACTTTTTTTAAAAAAGATGAATGAGTGAATGAAAAGAAAAAGGCTTTAGGCTGGGCACAGTGGCTTATGCCTATAATCCCAACACTTTGGGAAGCCAAGGCGGGTAGATCACCTGAGGTCAGGAGTTCAAGACCAGCCTGGCCAACCATGTAAAAAAAAAAAAGAAAACCAGGTGTGGTGGCAGGCGCCTGTAATCCCAGCTACTAGGGAGGCTGAGGCAGGAGAATCATTTGAATCTGGGAGGGGGAGGTTGCAGTAAGCCAAGATTGCACCACTGCACTCCAGCCTGGGCAACAGAGTGAAACGCCGTTTCAAAACAAAGAAAAAGGATAAGAGGCTTTGTAGCAGAGTAGAAAAGAAATGAAACAATAATCAACTTTCAAGATGCACAAAAGAATCATTCTGGCCTAGGTTAGCTAGGAATGAGAGCTAAAAAGAACAGAAAAACAGATCACATATGATGAAGGTGCGGGAGGGAGTAAAAACATGAATGAAGGGAGGGAGGGGGAAGGCATAGCCAGACATTGGACAAGAGACCAGTGGGAAAGAAGGAGCTGGGAGGGGAAAGGGGAAGAGAAGACTCCAGAAAGCCCCGCTGAGGCCCACAGGCCCCGGTGGTTCCTCCAAAAGTTAGGGGTCAGGGCTGGGTCCCTGCAGTCCTGCTCCCTGGAGCCCTGAAACAGTGAGGGTGTGAGGGGCAACCCCCCCCCCCCCCCCCCCCCCCGCTCCAAGCTGGATGAGGGCTGGTGTGGAGTGAGCAGGGGCCTGGAGCCTCTCAAAGGACTTCAGAGGCTGCCAGGGGCACTGCCATGCGTCTCTGTTTCCTGCCTAAACGTGGGCTGATGGTGAGAGCTGACAACCCAGTGGATTAAACTTGCTGAGTCACTGCAAAAGGTGGGGCTAATCCTAGCTCAGGATGTATGCTCTCTGACTGGCGTTCTCAGAGCTGGAAGGGAGCAGGCAGTGTAAAAAGCCATCGCAGGGCCAGGTGCGGTAGTTCGTGCCTGTAATCCTAGCACTCTGGGAGGCGAGGTGGGTGGATTTCCTGAGCTCGGGCGTTTGAGACTAGCCTGGGCAACATGGTGGAACCCCATCTGTATTAAAATAAAAATATTAACCGGGCATGGTGGTGCACACTTGTAATCCCAGCTACTTGGGAGGCTGAGGCAGGAGAGTCGCTTGAACCCAGGAGGCAGAGGTTGCAGCGAGCCGAGATTGTGCCACTGCACTCCAGCCTGGGGGTTAGAGCGAGACTGTCTCTAAATAAATAAATAAATAAAAACCCATGTATAGATGGGAAGCCCAAGGCCCAGGTGCCTCCCTTTGGCTCCCACAGCTCCATGGAAGAACATGGGGTTGCCCTGGTTCAAACCCCAGCTCTGCCGCTCCCTAGCTGTGTGACTTCAGGTGTGTTCTCTTACTTTTCTATCAGGGGGGCCTCTGGATTCTCATTTGCACATTGGGAATGAGAATATCAGAGGGCACACACACCCACTCCAGTGTTCTCACGGGAGAAACCCATCCAGTGGGATTAATACTCCCGGCCTCCCCTTGCCCCCTCCCGTGCGAAGACGAGGGAATATTCTGACTGTCACTCCCCAGAGAGGAAACCAAGCCTGGTCAGCTGTGCCAGTCCTCAAGAGCCAGCTGTCTGCAGGACCAGTGGCCAGGCCGTGAGTCCATCTGAATCACAGTGACCAGTTAGCAAAGGCCCTCATCCACAGATCGGAGGCAGGCGTCTGGGCAGCTTTAGGCAGACTTTGATTTCCATCTGTGGGACTCCTGAAAGATCGCTTTCTCAATCTGTTATAGTAGGTAGCTAGTCAGACATGAGCGGGGCAGGGGAGGGCTCCCCCCACCCCCGCTAGGAAAGTCAGGTGGCCATCAGCTGATAGCAAGGCAGTTGTTACACGCTTTCTCTCAAATAGTAATTGGTTGCAGCCAGAGCCAGGGAAAGCAGTCGCCTGGTGGGTAGAATCACCTGAAGCTGCTGATGAGATAATAAGCTTCCCCTATAAAGAGCTCAGGA
>NC_045452.1:26749233-26772434 GCF_002776525.5 Piliocolobus tephrosceles | reverse complement strand
TTTCCCCCCCCCCCCCCCCAAAAAAAAAAAAGAGTGGGGCCGTTTTATAGGATTTGGGTAGGTAAAGGAAAATTCTAGTCAAAGGGGGGTTCTCTGGTGGGCAGGAGTGGGGGTCACAAGGTGCTCAGTGGGGGAGCTTTTTGAGCCAGGATGAGCCAGGCACAAGATAATGTCATTGCTTAAGGCAAGGACCGGCCATTTTCACTTATTTTGTGGTGGAATGTTAAGGCGGGGCAGGGCATTTTCACTTCTTTTGTGATTCTTCAGTTACTTCAGTCCGTCTGGGCATATACGTGCAAGTCACGGGATGCAATGGCTTGGCTTGGACTCAGAGGCCTGACATTCCTGCCTTCTTATATTAATAAGAAAAATAAAACAAAATAGTGAAGTGTTGGGGCGGTGAAAATTTTGGGGGGGGGTGGTATGGAGAGAGAGAATGGGCGATGTTTCTCAGGGCTGCTTCAAGTGGGATTAGGGGTGGCGTGGGACTCGAGTGAGAGAAAAACTAAACGGAAGACACAAGGTCTGTGTAAGAGAAGGAGAAAAAACAGGTATTAAAGGACTAAGAACTGGGAGGACCTAGGACATCTCATTAGAGAGAGCCTAAGGGGGTTCAGCATAATTACTTGCTTGGTTGGTGAGTTTCTAGGCTCTAAGTTTTTGGGGTGCAGTTCAAGTTGTTCTGGTGTCTGGAATGAGACTGGGACTTAAAAGGAGTGTCCACACAGGAGCTCAAATAGGCTGTAACCTGTAGCATTCCGAGGACAGGCCTGAATTCTGAGAAAGGAAAGTGGTAGAAGTATTGTCTAGTCCTTTTTAAGTTGGAGGCTGAGCTTGGTGAGGTGTGTTTTTAAAACCATTAGTCCATTCTACCGTTCCTGAAGATTGAGGACAGGAAAGAATATAAAGGTTTCACTGAATACCAAGAGCCTGAGAAACTGCTTGGGTGATTTGACTAATAAAGGCTAGTCCGATAGCAGACTGTATAGTGTTAGGAAGGCCAAACCGAGGAATTATGGCTGACAGAAGGGAAGAAATGACCACGGTGGCCTTCTCAGACCCTGTGGGAAAGGCCTCTGCTTATCCAGTGAAAGTGTCTACCTAGACCAAGAGGTATTTTAGTTTTCTGACAAGTGAGTAAAGTCAATTTGCAAGTCCTGGGCTGGGGCAAGTCCTTGAGCTTGATATGTAGGAAAGGGAGGGGGCCTGCACAATCCCTGAGGGGTAGTAGAAAGCAGATGAAGCACTGAGAAGTGATCTTGAGGATAGATTTCTAGGATGGAAAGGAAATGAGAGGTTCTAAGAGACGGGCTAGCGGTTTGTAACCTAGATGGAAAAGGTTATGAAATGACAGAATAGAATGGGCCTGTGAGGCTGGAAGGAGATAATTTTCCTTGGTCTAAGAACCATTTGCCTTGTGTGGGAAGAGATTGACAGGTGGAAGTTTCAGCGGGGGAGGAGGTGGGAGTGGCCGATGTGAAGGAGGAAAACTGCCGTGAGGGATAGAAGTTGGAACTCTAGTGGTTTTTTTAGCTAACTTAACAGCATGAGCATTGTCCTGAGCGATGGTTGGGGGAAGAAAATAGATTTTGGCTTGGGAGGCTGAGGCAGGAGAATGGCGTAAACCCGGGAGGCAGAGCTTCAGTGAGCTGAGATCGGCCACTGCACTCCAGCCTGGGCGACAGAGCGAGACTCCGTCTCAAAAAAAAAAAAAAAAAAAAAAAAAATAGATTTTGGAAATTATGAGAACTGTAGACAGTTGAGCATAGTTGGTGATTTTTAGGGCCTCTAACAGTATTAAAGCAGTGGCAGCTGCTGCGTGCAGACATGAGGGCTAGGCTAAAACAGTAAGGTCAAGTTGTTTGGACAGAAAGGCTACCGGACGTGGTCCTGGCTCTTGTATAAGAATTTTGTCTGCACTAACCATGCCTAGGAAGGAAAGGAGTTGTTGTTTTGTAGAAGGGATTGGAGTTTGGGAGATTAGCCGGACACGATCAGCAGTGAGAGTAAGTGTGTATTTACGAGAAATATGCCGAGATAGGTAACAGATGAGGAAGAAATTCGGGCTTGACTGAAGTAATGGGGGCTGCCCGTGAGCCTTGCGGCACTACAGCCCAGGTAATTTGCTGAGCCTGATGGGTGTCAGGGTCCATCTAAGTGAAAGCGAAGAGAGGCTGGGATGAAGGGTGTAAAGGAATAGTAAAGAAATATGTTTGAGATCCAGAACAGAACACTGGGTTGTGGAGGGAGGAACTGAGGATAGGAGAGTACATGGGTTTGGCACTGCGGGGTAGATAGGCAACACAATTTGGTAGATAAGGTGCAGATCTTGAACTAACCTGTAAGCCTTGTCTGGTTTTAGGACAGGTAAAATGGGGGAATTGTAAGGGGAGTTTACAGGCTTTTAAAGGCCGTGCTGTAGCAGGCTTTAATCCTTTTTTTTTTTTTTTTTTTTTTTGAGACGGAGTCTTGCTCTGTCGCCCAGGCTGGAGTGCAGTGGCCGGATCTCAGCTCACTGCAAACTCCACCTCCCGGGTTCATGCCATTCTCCTGCCTCAGAGTAGCTGGGACTACAGGCGCCCGCCACCTTGCCCGGCTAGTTTTTTTGTATTTTTTAGTAGAGACGGGGTTTCACCGTGTTAGCCAGGATGGTCTCGATCTCCTGACCTCGTGATCCGCCCGTCTCGGCCTCCCAAAGTGCTGGGATTACAGGCTTGAGCCACCGCGCCCGGCCGCTTTAATCCTTTTAAAGCGTGCTGCGGGGATGGGATGTTGGCGTTGAGCGGGGTCAGGGTGATTCGGTTTTGATGGGATGGTGAGGGGCGCATGATCAGTCGCCAAGGAGGGAGCAGAGGTGTCCTATACTTGTGGGTTAAGTCAGGGCGATACGAGGGGAGGATGTGAAGCAGGCTTTGAACTGGGGAAAAGGTGGCAATGAGATGTGGCTGTAGCCTAGGAATAGTCAGGGAAGCAGATAATTTAGTTAAAATATCTTGGCCTAATAAGGGAACTGGGCAGGTGGGGATAACTAAAAAGGAGTGCATAAAAGAATGTTGTCCAAATTGGCACCAGAGTTGGGGAGTTTTAAGAAGTTTAGAAGCCTGGCCATCAGGCCGGGTGCAGTGGCTCATGCCTGTAATCCCAGCACATTGGGAGGCCGAGGTGGGTGGATCACCTGAGGTCAGGAGATCGAGGCCAGCCTGGCCAACATGGTAAAACCCCCGTCTCTACCAAAAATACAAAAAAATTAGCCAAGTGTGGTAGCACGTGCCTGTAATCACAGCTACTCAGGAAGCTGAAGCAGGAGAATCGCTTGAACCTGGGAGGTGGAGGTTGCAGTGAGCTGAGATCATGCCATTGCACTCCAGCCTAGGCAATAAGAGTGAAACTCCATCTCAAAAACAAAAGAAAAGCCTGGCCATCAATACCCACAACAGTTACGGAGGCCAGGGAAACAGGCCCTTGAAAAGAAGGTAATGTGGAGTGAGTAGCCTCCATGTTGGTTAAGAAGGGGACAGACTTACCCTCCACAGTAAGAGTTACCCAAAGTGATGGTCCAGGAGGCTTCCGAGGCGATGGAGCGGCGTCAATCTTCAGCCGCTAAGCAGAGAAGATCTGGGAAGGAGTCAGTCAGAGAGCCCTGGGCCACAGCTCCAGGGGCTCTGGGAATGGCTGCCGGGCGAGTTCAACAGTCTGATTTCCAGTGGGGTCCCGCACAGGTGGGACACGGCTTAGGAGGAATCCCAGGTTGCGGGCATTCCTTGGCCCAGTGGCCAGATTTCCGGCACTTGTAGCAAGCTCCTGGGGAAGGAGGTTCTGGAGGAACCCCTAGCAGCTGCGGATCAGCTGTTTGGAATTGTGTGCTGGAGATGTGGCTGGGGTTTGTCTCACAGTGGAGGCAAGGAATTGCAACTCAGAAATAAGTTGCTACTTGGCTACCTCTACTGTATTATTGTACACCTTGAAGGCAACGTTCATTAAGTCCTGTTGTGGGGTTTGAGGGCCGGAATTTAATTTTTGGAGCTTTATTTAATGTCGGGAGCAGATTGGGTAATAAAATGCATATTAAGAATAAGACAGCCTTCTAACCTTTCAGGGTCTAGGGCTGAAAAGCGTCTCAGGGTTGCTGCTAAACGGGCCATGAGTTGGGCTGGGTTTTTCATATTTGATGAAAAAGAGCCTAAACACTAACTGATTTGGGAGAGGTCGGATAAAGAAAAAGGAGCATTAACCTTGACTATGCCTTTAGTTCTAGCCACTTCTTTACGAGGAAATTGCTGGGCAGGTGGTGGAGGGCTAGATGCAGAAGGAAACTGTAAGCCAGACCAGGTGTGAGGAGGGGAGGTGATAAAAGGATTAGAGGGTGGGGGAGCAGAGGCTGAGGAAAAATTGGGACCTAGCTTGGCCTGGCGAGGAGGACAGAGGTCAGATGGGTCTGTAGAAAGGAAGATTAGAAAGACTCAGTGACGCTTGGGGTTGGGACTGAGGGGACAGGCAGGAGGGAAAGAAGGAAGATTTGGGATGATTGGGAACAGACACTAGGGAGGGACCGATGTGTAAAAGAATGCCTGGACATCAGGCACCTCAGACCGTTTGCTCATTTTATGACAAGAATTATTTAGGTCTTGTAAGATGGAGAAATCGAAAGTGCTGTTTTCTGGCCATTTAGAGCCACTGTCAAGTTTGTATTGAGGCCAAGCGGTGTTGCAGAAGAAAAGGCGTTTAGGTTTTGGGTCAGGTGTGAGTTGAAGAGGTTTTAAGTTCTTGAGAACACAGGCTAAGGGAGAAGGAGGAATGGAGGGTGGAAGGTTGCCTATAGGGAAGGAGGCAAGCCCAGAGAAAAGAGAGAGTAGAGACAGAAGGAGTTCGGGGGTTCTTGCCCTCCACAAAAGCGGGAAAGGGGTCGGGGTGTGGAAATAAGGGATTGGGGCACAAAAAGAGGTTGGGGTGCAAAAATAAGAGGTTGGGGCACAAAAATAAGAGGTCAGTGTTCTTGCCCCTCCCCCAGAAAAGCAGAGAAGGTAGAGACGGGGTCGGGGTGCTTGCCCCTGCCCCAGAAAAGCAGAGAAGGGGTAGAGACAAGGAGAGAAGGGGTCGGGGTGCTTGCCCCTCCCCCAGGAAAGCAGGACTTGCCGCTAAGGGTGAAGGACCAAGGCAGGCATCCCTGCAGCATGGTCAGACACCTCTGAAACATGGGTGAGTAATCAGAAAGGCATCCCTGCAATGATTAAACACCAAGGGAAGGCTGCCTTCCCCAGTCCGTGACCAGCGCCAGCATTTTGGGTCCACAGATAAAACATGTCTCCTTTGTCTCTACCAGAAAATGAAAGGAATTGAAATTGAGAGAAGGGAGAGATTGAAGGGTGGCGCCAAGATTGAAAGGAGAAAGACGTTGAGGGATAGTGAGAGAGGTTGGAGAAGAGAGTAAAAGGAGGCCGCTTACCCAATTTAATATTGGTGAGATGTTGGCAAGATGTTCTTTGGGCTGGTCAGTCTGAGGACCAGAGGTTGTAGGTGGATCTTTCTCACGGAGCAAAGAGCAGGAAGACGGGGGATTGCTCTCCCAAGGGAGGTCCCCTGAGCCGAGTCACTGGGATTACAGGTGCTCTGCACCATGCTTGGCTAATTTTTTGTGTTTTTAGTAGAGATGGGGGTTTCACCATGTTGGCTAGGCTGGTCTCAAACCCTTGACCTTAGGTTGTAGCAGGACGAGTGGCAGACAAAACTCATCAGACACCCAGTTACAGAAGGAAGGGGTTTATTCAGCCGGGGGCATCCACAAGACTTCAGTCTCAAGAGCCGAGCTCCCCCAGTGAGCAATTCCTGTCCCTTTTAAGGGCTCACAACTCTAAGGGGGTGTGTGTGTGAGAGGGTCGTGATCGAGCAAGCAGGGGGTATGTGACTGGGGGCCGCATGCACCAGTAATTAGATTGGAACAAAACAAGATAGGGATTTTCACAGTGCATTCCTATACAATGTCTGTAATCTATAGGTAACAGAACCAGTTAGGTCAGGGGTCCGTCTTTAACTACCAGGCCCAGGGTGTGGTGATGGGCTGTCTACCTGTGGATTTCATTTCTGCCTTTTAGTTTTTACTTCTTCTTTCTTTGGAGGCAGAAATTGGGCATAAGACAATATGAGGGGTGGTCTCCTCTTATTCCCCCCTTTTGAGACTCTCACTCATTTTATTAGTGGGAGTTCTCACTTTTATTTTCACTACCTGTGTCTTCTTGCAAGACAGATTGATAGTAATTTATATAGTACATTTGTGCTGAGGCATTTTGGTGAATTAAGGTAGCAATGAAGCTTTTTATCATTCGAAGAAGTACAGGTATCAAACGAGGGAGCAGTAGGCAGGTTCCTATTATTATAACTCCTATTATAAGAGTTTTAAATCCTCCCAGCGCTGGAAACCATTTTCCAAACATGGCCCCAGGATCAAATCCTTGCCACACTTGCACGGGCACATGTGCCAGCTTTGTCGTATCTCTAACTATGTCTTCAACTACTTGTCCTTGATCATCTATGTGTAGACAGCAATTAGTAAGGTTAAATTTTCCACAGACCCTTCAGCTGCTAGCAAGTAGTCAAGAGCCAATCTATTTTGATAGATAGCATTTCTCATCTGAGTTTCTTGTCAGGCCAGAATAGTCAAGGCTGTGCCAGTTTTATTAGTGATTATTTCTAAGACAGCTTGTAACCGTATGATTGGGTTGATCATGTAAATAGGGGTCTGGTATCCCCATGAACCGTCTTGTGCCAGAGTAGCAGGCCCATAATACTGTATGATTCTCTCAGGGGGCCATCCACCATCTTTCCAATTTCCTATAGTTATGCTTCTCTTTTTACGGGAAGCATAGACAGGGAAGCCCAGAAGTTCGTCTGTTTTTATGGGCAGTAGGAAGAAAGATGGTTTAATAGTGCCAGTAACACAACTACCTGCCCACTGGTCAGGTAATTTGACATAAGCTCTATGCCCACATATCCAATACAATTCAGTGGGGGCTCTCCAGTCCCGGTGGGACTTTGGGTGGGTCCACACGGTTTGCAACTTTGGGAATTTGCTAAATGGATTCCTCTGTGTTTGATTTGAACACCAAGTGACTGTTTTTGTGGTACCGTTACACAGTTTCTGTCCCAGACAGCTAAGTTGTCATGCAGAGTGAGTGAATTCTTTCCTTTCTCTAGCTATGCAATATTGTCCAATAATTGAGACTTTTAGGACCCAGAAATTATCAGGGTGATTCTTTTGAGCTGGGAATTCATCAGGAACTGGGTCTGTAGGCACTAATTCTCGGGCTTCCTATGGCCATTGATCTCCTATAACAGTTCCTCTACATACATAACATGAAGTGACATTGAGAGACTGGGCTACATGCTCGGCTAATTGCAAAAACAAATTTCTTGTTTTTCCTGGAATTTCTGGTACTGATACATTTCGTTCATCATAGAAAGTTTGAAACACTGGCTCAGGAGAGCGTTTGTAAACTTCTCCTCAAACCAAGATATTTACTTGAGGATCCAGTCTGGCCCCGTCAATTCCTAAGGTCACACACTCCTTTCCAGCGAGGATCAAGGGGATTGGTTATTACTAGCTCTAAGGGGTTACATTGTCCCTTAGTACAGGAAGGGCCATTTTTTTCCTTTCTGAAGGTGGACTGGATCCTTTTCATCATTTTTTTTTCTTTTATCCAAGTGGCCTAAATGACACAAGACCAGTATTTACATTTATTTCCACACAGTCCTAATTTATGACAGATGTACTTATTTTCTGCCATATAGCCTCTTTTCTAACTAAGAACCACACCTTATTCCTAACTTCTTACTATTAATGACAGCACAGGCATCAAATTTTAAGGTGACTTGTTTGGGCACCTTTTTTTTTTTTTTTTTTTTTTCCTGTTTTGGCTAACACTTATATCATTTATGAGCTCCCACCAGTCCTTAGTCCTTAATCTTATTTTAAGAACTGTGATCATGGGAGGCTCAGATGGGTCATAACACACATCAGGTTGGTCTTTTCCTGGGCTATGTACCTTGTATGGAATAACATTATACAAACAAGTTCTTTTTAGCATTCCAGTACACTTACAATAACCATAAAATGATAGGACCGTAGCAACCTTTTGTCCTACCTCAGTAACTTCATATATACACTGGGAACAGCCCTCAGTCTGAGGAAAGTCAGTTGAAGTCTTTACTGTACAAGTCCAAATTTTAAGGAAAATGAGTCCCGCGATGAGTTTCCTCATGCTTCAGCTGTGCGTGGACCAGTCAGCTTCTGGGTGTGACTGGAGCAGGGCTTGTCAAGCAGGGCTTGTCATCGTCTTCAGAGTCACTTTGCAGGGGTTGGCGAAGGGCTCCCGTCCATGTACTGCTTACAGTCTACTGATGTTTAAGGGTGGTCTCGGAGGTAGGGCCTGCTAGAATAAACTGAGTCCAACACCTCTACACAGTTATGTTCAACTGGACTGTCTGATACTGGGAACAAGGTGGTGGGGTTTAGGGTGTTGTAAACTTCAATGGTTATGTGGGGATTTTCACACAGCAAGCTTTGCTACTTGATTATTCTAGCATTTGTTAACCAATGATGTCCTTTGGTATTTATTAAAGTTACCACAGCGTGGGGGGCCTTTATATTCAGGTTTTGCCTAAGGGTTAGTTTTTTTTGTTTGTTTTTTGAGACGGAGTCTTGCTCTGCCGCCCAGGCTGGAGTGCAGTGGCCGGATCTCAGCTCACTGCAAGCTCCGCCTCCCAGGTTCATGCCATTCTCCTGCCTCAGCCTCCCGAGTAGCTGGGACTACAGGCGCCCGCCACCTCACCCAGCTAGTTTTTTGTATTTTTTAGTAGAGACGGGGTTTCACTGTGTTAGCCAGGATGGTCTCGATCTCCTGACCTCGTGATCCGCCCGTCTCGGCCTCCCAAAGTGCTGGGATTACAGGCTTGAGCCACCACGCCTGGCCTCCTAAGGGTTAGTTTATCTGCTTCTTGTGCTAACAGGGCCTTTGCTGCTAGGGCCGTTAGACCTGGGAGCCAGCCTTTGGAAACCCTGTCTAGCTGTTTTGACAGATAGGCCACTGGCCTTGGCCAGGCCCCATAGTCTGGGTTAAAACTTCAACTGCCATTTTTTCTCTTTCTGACATAGAGTGTAAAGAGTTTTGTCAGGTCAGGTAGCCTCAGGGCTGGGGCCAACATGAGTTTTTCTTTCAACTCATGAAAACCTCGTTGCTGTTGGTTGTAATAGATGTAGTTTATCTAATCTACATTTTTATTAACTGTCACCTACAAAGACATTGACTTAAATCCTGCAGCTATTTGATTTCAAGCTTTAAATGGATCTGGTATTCCTCGTGGGACTCCAGTTGCATCTAAATAGACATGAGAGTCAAAAGACTCATAAGGGGCTTCTCTCACTTTATGATGTCTTATTTTTTTTTCCTTCTGGTTGATGAAATGCCAGGGTGAAAGGGATAGCCAATTGGACTAAAGCACAAGTGCCACTCCAGTTATTCAGCAGAGTGCCCAGTAAAGGTCCACCCCAATACGACCACACATCTGCTCGGGGATGAACAAGGGCTGACTGATTGAGAAGCTCTTGAAAATTCTTAAGCTCACTGCATCCTTTTAGGTCTCCAAGGAATGCTAAGTTTCCTCCCTGCTGTGAGAGACATGAAGTGAACTTGGTGTTGGGAGATGGAAGCTGGATGGCCCTCGGGGGCTGACCCGCAGGGACTTTGGGATATAGCAGAGAGAGCTTGGTATGACTTATTAATCCAGGCTGTAGAATCCTGGAAAAGAGCTGCCATGCAGCCTATGCCTGGTTGACCGGAGGACCACCTTAGTGGAAGGGGGACAATCTGGGCCTGTGGCCTGCCATGTGCACAAGCATCACAATTGCTTTCGTTTAATGTGCAGATGGAATATTTGATCCATTTTAACCAGGCATTTGCATCTTGGTATCCTGTCTTAATTGCTAAAGTTTAAGTCTTTAACTTATATTGATCCTCTAGTAAAATGAATGTATGGTTTTAGGGAAATTACAAAACCAGTCGGGGCCGTCCATTTTCTCTTTAGTGGTCCACAGAACGTTGGAGCAACTATGGCATGAAAGCTCTACATCGGGGTGTAAGACTCCTGGTTGGCCCTGGGATCTTTATCGAAATCTCCCTGGATTACATGGTCCTAGTTTACTAATGTCTAGTCTGAGGAGAGTCAGGAGAGACAGAAGTACTTTTCTGAAGTAGAAAGCTGTCTTTGACTTGGCAAGTCCTCATAGGGTATAACAAGGCAAGCATTAAATGCAATAGTTTGAGGCGAAATTGACTTGGTTACGTTAATAACTAGATGGTCAGCAATAGAATGATGAAAGAAGAAAGAGTAACAGAATAGATTAAAAGAGTTAAATTTTTCTTAGCTTTAGTTTGGTAGGGTTTTCCCCTGGGACTATGGCCCACAATTCTGGAGGGGGTGGCACTTTTCTTGACTCAGGTGTGATGAGTCCATCCTTTTTTTTTTTTTTTTTTTTTTTTGCTGTACGAACAGCAGTCTTGGTGGTTAGCAGCACAAGGTAGGGTCCCAGGTTGGCTCAAGTTTTTCTTCTCTCCACCTTTCGATGAGAATGTGATCTTCAGGCTGGTGCTGGTTTACCGGAAATTCTAGGGGTGGTACATGTGCTAAAAGACTTTGTTTTTATTTTGTTTTGTTTTGCAAGAAAGGAAAGTGGAAGATAAACCAAGTATATAATTTTTAAGAACTTGACCTTTTGTTTTAAATGTGGGGACCTTGGCAGTGGACTTTATAGACCTTAGTGCCTTTTTACTGAGAAATTTCCTTTAGCACCTATTCTTACTAGTTTTTAAACCAAAGAAAGTCAAATACCATTTTACATTTAACAGTGCTTCTCGTATGATTTTTATACCAGATAAGCTAAACTTTATATTAGTGTGTTATTAATGTTAAACCTAATTTTTTTTTCTTTTTTTTTTTTTTTTTTTGAGACGGAGTCTTGCTCTGCCACCCAGGCTGGAGTGCAGTGGCCGGATCTCAGCTCACTGCAAGCTCCGCCTCCCGGGTTCACGCCATTCTCCTGCCTCAGCCTCCCGAGTAGCTGGGACTACAGGCGCCCGCCACCTCACCTGGCTAATTTTTTGTATTTTTAGTAGAGACGGGGTTTCACCGTGTTAGCCAGGATGGTCTTTATCTCCTGACTTCGTGATCCGCCCGTCTCGGCCTCCCAAAGTGCTGGGATTACAGGCTTGATCCACCGCACCCGGCCTTAAACCTAATTTTAATAAAACCTTGTAGACATTTATTTAATTTTTAATGTTTGACCATAAGGTAAGATTTTATAGACTCTTTTTAACCTTTTATAATTTTTGCTGAAGAGCAGTTTGGTGCTTTAAGAAAAACCTGTTATGCTTTTACTTGAATGTCCAGTTCACAAAAAAACTGGATGATACTTCTTTAACTGTAGCTAATATGCTTACACACAGAATGATCTTTACAGTTAACATTTTAAACCTTGCTTAAACCTTGAAAACAGTAATTTTTAACTTTTATTAATGTAGGTAAGAATGTACATTCTTATGCCTCCTTACAATCCTTTTACCAAGGGTATATTTTGCTTTTCTTACACACCTTGCACATAAGCTGTTTTTTTTCCCAATAATTTTACATTCAGGAGGCCTAGTTACTTTTTTTTTTTTTTTTTTTTTTTTTTGAGACGGAGTCTCGCTCTGCCGCCCAGGCTGGAGTGCAATGGCCGGATCTCAGCTCACTGCAAGCTCCGCCTCCTAGGTTTAGGCCATTCTCCTGCCTCAGCCTCCCGAGTAGCTGGGACTACAGGCGCCCGCCAAATCGCCCAGCTAGTTTTTTGTATTTTTTAGTAGAGACGGGGTTTCACCGTGTTAGCCAGGATGGTCTCGATCTCCTGACCTCGTGATCCGCCCGTCTCGGCCTCCCAAAGTGCTGGGATTACAGGCTTGAGCCACCGCGCCCGGCCAGAGGCCTAGTTACTTTTAAATTATACAACATTTTTTGCATACATTCTTTTTTTAACAAACTTTTATAACCTTTTTTTCTTTCATGACTTTTATAGGCAATTTTTTGACATGCCTTAACTTTCTGACTTACTACAAACATTTCTTTAAACAACCAGTTAATTTATTTCAGGACAAGAATTTACCATATAACACTTTTTATATAAATTCTGCCCCCCCCTTTTTTCTTTTTTTCCCTAAAGATGATAACCATTCTTTTCCAAAACGAACCTTTTTTTTTTTTTTTATGTCTGTGGACTAGACTGTCTAAGGCCACAAGATTAGAAGTTACTATAATACACGTTACACTGTTAACTTTAAGCAAACTTCAGTTTTGTTGAAAACCTTGTAAGTTTGGAATTTTAATTATCCTTTGCTGTTAATAACACCTTGTTTTGTCCAAGTTAGAATTGGTATGATGGCTTTTAAAGGAACAGGGCACACTTTTTTTTTCCCTTAACTACTTGTATATCTCTTTATCTCTTTGACTTTGTCTCTGACTTTCCTTTTGCCTCTGTCTCTTCCTCCATCCATCTTTCTCTCTCTCTCTCTCCCTCCGTCTCTCTCTCCTTGACTCCCTCTTGGTCTGTCTCTTCCTCTCCGTCTCTTCCTCTCTCTCTTTGCCTCTTTTCCTCTCTGTCTCTTTCCTTTCTCTCTCTCTGCTGGTCTTTCCTTGCCTCTGCCAGCCGCTCATGCTGCTGTTCTCTCAACCACCATGTAGCGGGGGATCTAAAACAAGCTGGTCTGTGTTCCCTCGCTTACAGGTTACCTTGTGCCATACCTTTGAAACAAGGGACGTGTCACGGCTTCCTTCTAATGGCCAACCTACCTCTAATGCTGGCCAGTCTATCTTACACAAAGTTTTAAGTTTTCCTGCTGTCCTGGTACTCCATAGTCTCCCTTAAATCCCCCCCCCCCTTTTTTTTTTGAAAATTTTCAACATAGTTCCTAGTAGAGTGGGCTTACTTTGTGCCTCACCCATGTTTCCTCAAGATAAAACACCACGCTCACACCACAAAACAAAGAACGGGTAAAAAAGGCACACACACACTACTGTAGTTTACACCAAACCAAAATCAGAGTATACAGAAATCCAAGCCAGGTCAAAACCAAAACCAAAGTATCAAGCAATCCAAGTCAAGTCAAAAACAGAAACCAAAGTGCCGGTACAGGCACCCCGTGGGTGATCAGGCCACGCTTCCACTCAAATGGAGTGGGCAAGTTTCAAAGACTAGTCTTACCAAGTTTTAGATGTCCAGACTCCAAGTGTCCGTTCCTCCCGGTGTTCAGCCACTGCGTTGATCCTCCACGGGGGCCTGCCACACACTGCTCTGGCGAGGCGTCCCACCGGGGCAAATGCCTACCCGGGAGCGCTGTCAGGATCCGCGGCGCTCGGGCTGGTCGGAGTGCCCTGAAGGGGGATGTTCCACAGGGCAGGCTTAAGCTGCCTAAGGAGCTGCCTTGACCATCACCAATCACCTCGCTTCCCGGTCAGGGAACCAAAAAATGTAGCAGGACGAGCGGCAGACAAAACTTGTCAGACACCGAGTTACAGAAGGGGTTTATTCGCCCGCGGGCGTCAGCAAGACTTCAGTCTCAAGTGCCGAGCTCCCCCAGTGAGCAATTCCTGTCCCTTTTCAGGGCTCACAGCTCTAAGGGGGTGCATGTGAGGGGGTCGTGAGTCATTGAGCAAGCAGGAGGTACGTGACTGGGGGCTGCATGTACCAGTAATTAGAACAAAACAGGATAGGGATTTTCACAGCGTATTCCTATACAATGTAATCTATAGATAAGAGAACTGATTAGGTCAGGGGTCGATCTTTAACTACCAGGCCCAGGGTGTGACTACAGGCTGTCTGCCTGTGGATTTCATTTCTGCCTTTTAGTTTTTTTTTTTTTTTTTTTTTGAGACGGAGTCTCGCTCTGTCGCCCAGGCTGGAGTGCAGTGGCCAGATCTCAGCTCACTGCAAGCTCCGCCTCCCGGGTTCACGCCATTCTCCTGCCTCAGCCTCCCGAGTAGCTGGGACTACAGGCGCCCGCCACCTCGCCCGGCTAGTTTTTTGTATTTTTTAGTAGAGACGGGGTTTCACCGTGTTAGCCAGGATGGTCTCGATCTCCTGACCTCGTGATCCGCCCGTCTCGGCCTCCCAAAGTGCTGGGATTACAGGCTTGAGCCACCGTGCCTGGCCTGCCTTTTAGTTTTTACTTCTTTCTTTGGAGGTAGACATTGGGCATAAGACAATATGAGGGGTGGTCTCCTCCCTTAAGGTGATCCACCCGCCCGGGCCTCCCAAAGTGCTGGGATTATAGGCATGAGTCATGGAGCCTGGCCCAGTCGAACACTTCTGAGGAGGCAAGGATTGAGGCTGCTGCAGAACACAGGGATTCGCCATCAGTAACATACTGTGTGACTTGGGTAGGTTCTGAGCTTGGGCAGAGAAGAGGGGTGTCATTTGGGGACTCCATCCCCAGCTGGGATGGCATGAGGCTTACCGGGGGTGTGACAGCCACTCTGCAACCCTCCCTATCCCTATCCCCATGCCCGTAACCCTGCACCATCCATGTTCTGAAGGGCAGGGCCAGCTCAGCCCCCACCAGCACCAAGCTGCCACTGAGCCTTCCTCTCCCAGAAGGAAAATAGATTCGGCCAGTGGCTTCCACCAGCCTCGTACCCTCGTGACTCAGCCCCATCTCCTCTGCCCAGAAGCAGGTTCAAGAAACTGTAATAGGATCCATGCCCTTGGTAAAGGAATGGTTGGGCCTCAGGGGCATGGTGCTGCCACTTGAACATCAGACGGAATCGGAGTCGGAGGCTGGTTGGAAGAAAGCAGAACCCTCTCTGGCTTGCAGGCCCAGCTTGCCCTGGAGTGCGAGGTGCCCGCCGTGCACCGATAGGCGTGGGGGGCCGCTCAGCAGCCACACAGGCCCCTCCCTTAAAGGACAGCAAGCACTAGCAGGGTAGAAAACACAGTGACAGACAAGTGGCTGGAGAATAATAGGAATATGCAAGTGAAAAGGCGGGGAGGCCAGCGAGGAGACCTCACCCTCCAAGTTCAGAGCAGAGCCCTGGGCGGGTTTGGCCTGGGGGCTGCCAGTGATTCCCCAAGCTTCGGAAGGGGCACGGGGGGTCCCGGCACAACTAGGTCAACACCCCATGCAGGCACAGAGGGGCTGCCACGGGGGCTCTGCAGAGGGGACTTTTGTTGTTTGCTCCCCAGAACCTCCCCTACTTCTCCCTGCAGCAAGAGCTGGGGAAGACGGCAGCGTGGGACTCGAGGGTAATCAACTGCGGAGCACTGTCACTCCTCCCCCACTGCCAGGTCTCGGTGGGGCTTCATCCCGGCCCCGGGGGTGGGGCACAGGACTCGGGCCTAAGCCAATCAGAGCCCTCCCTGGCTGCAGCGATGGGTCCAAGGTGAGCATGTGGTCTAACCTTGTCCAATAAGGGTGAATCTGGGGCTTTTTTGTGGGGAACGTGACACTAAGACGTTGTATCCTCTGCCATGTTTGATGGACGCACAGGACCCATCTTGCCAGCCCGAGGAGTCAGCCTGCTGGAGACTGCAGAGTCCTGTGGCACCCCAGAGCCCTCGGGCAGCTTGGTTGCTTGATTCCCAATTCTTCACCCTCCCTGTATCCTGCTTTGTAGGGCCCTCCCACAGTGACTCTGGCCTTAGCCACCAGGCTTGCTTTGGCCAATAGGATGTGAGCATACAGGACGCCAAAGCATGAAAACTGCAATAGCGCTTGTGTGTGCGCCTGGGCCTATGTTATGAGAATGTGCCCTGTTTAGCCGTTGGAAGGACTTGGGACACCGGCAGGAGAACAGTCACCCCGGCTGACAGCCACCTCAGCCAGGACATATAAGCGATCCCCTCAAAAGACCAACAGACCCACTCAGCTGACCCACTGACTCATGGGCAATAATGACCAGCAGCTGCTTGCAGTGACTGGGCTTGGGCGGGGTGTTACCAGCAGCAGGGCAAGCCCCTAGCCACTCCATTCCCGTTTTCAGTTAAGCCGCATGGGGTTACAATTCAAAACATCCAGCCTAACATATGCCTTACTCTATCCCGGTCCATAGCTCAGGAACCATGGAGCAGAGGCATGGAGTTTTCATTAGAAGGTTGTGGGTTCATCTAATGCTGGGTTACTTTTACAGATGGCAAGTTTACAAAACACACAAGTGCACAGACAGGTGTGGGAGGTAGCTTGAAATACACAATGTTACAACACTAGAGATGTCTTCTGGTCCCCGTCAGGGGACTCAGAGGTATGGTAGGCTTGGTGAGGCCAGTGGCTCGTGTCCGTGGCACAGCCTCCTGCAAAGGGGCTGCGCTGCTCCCCTGCTGCTGCAGTGCCAGGCTGTGCTCCCCAGGTGCCTCTGGGGTGCTGAATATCTTTTCATAGTACTCGATCAGCAGCTCAGTGAACAGGTTCAGGGGCACAAGGGCACTCAGGGAGGAGGGCCCCTGGGATGGCCAGATCAAATTCAGCCCAAAAACACAGGCCAGGTTAGAGCTGTTCATTTTGTTGAAGATGCTCTCCTGGGCCACCTGGAGGAAACCACAAATGAGAAAAGGGGAGTGAACACCAAGGACCGTGGGGATCTAGAACTCCCTCCTGAACTTTGGCAGGGGCAGATGTAGAGAGAGAAACACTGGATTGGGAGCCAGCAGCCAGTACGGGGACCCTGTACGGCCACCTGCCCCCTCAGGGTCTCAGTTACCCTATCTATGAAAGCAAGGCTTGGCCTCGATGTCCTGGAGGAACCTCCGGCTCTGACCTTCTGTGACAGCCTCAACACCCCACCATCTCCTCTTCCACGGCACCGTCTGGGGAGATGCACTCTTGGGGACGGGCTGTAGCCCAGACGGTAGGAACTAGGTGACCTCTCTGGCCCTCTGCTCTGTGGGCGGCAAACTGGGCATGATGGAGACCAGCCGGCACGTAGCGCCCACTGTGAGGGGTGGCAAGAGTACAAAGCGCTTGCTTGCCTCGCAGAAGGGCTCCCTATCCATCTCGGCCAACACTTACCGCACCCCCCAGGAGGGGGAGTCATTTCTCCAGCTTATAGATGAGGAACCTGGGGCCTGGAGGGTGCAGGAGACTTGCCCAAGCTCTTGTGGCCGGCCAGGGGCAGGGGGCCATGTGGGCCAAGGTGAGGGCTGTTCTCTTCTCCTTGCCTCCCTACAAGCTTTAAACTGGGGGGGGGGGGGGGGCACCTCAGAGTCAGAAACAGAGGTCATGAGGCTGTGGGTGCCAGGGCAGAGCAGAGAATGGGAGGGGCATGACCAGGCGTCACGCTCACAGATCTGGCGAGAATGCCCAGACTTGCCCAAGCCCTGGCTCAGTGAGACAGCCGGAAGCCTATGAGGCTCTGCCTGCCCGTCCCCACAGCCCCCTGCAGGTGTGCACCAGCCAGGCCCACTGCAGGCCACGCCTCTGCAAGCCGAGACTGCAGAGTCCTGATGAGGTCCTTGGTGGCCAGGGAGTGGTATTACAAGGCCCAAGCAGGGCATGATCCCAGGAGTGCCAGTGGGGGGGAGAACATGCACCACCCTGCCCCCGCAAGTGCATTCACATCGGTGCCCGGGGAGGACGCAGCTAGAGACAAATCAGTCGCTCCCAATGAAAAAAGACGCAGGCCAGGTGCAGTGGCTCACGCCTGTAATCTTAGCACTTTTAAGAGGCCGAAGCAGGCGGATCACCTGAGGTCAGGAGTTCAAGATCAGCCTGGCCAACGTGGAGAAATCCCATCTCTACTAAAAAATACAAAAATTAGCCGGGCATGGTGGCACTCACCTGTAATCCCAGCCAGCCGGGAGGCTGAGGCAGGAGATCACTTGAACCCAGGAGGCGGAGTTTGCAGTGAAAAAGAGATCCAGCCACTGCACTCCAGCCTGAGCAACACAGTGAGACTCTGTCTCAAAAAAAAAAATTTTGAAAGAGGAGAGTAAATTTTAGTTTTGGGCTTGTGAGAAATACCAAACGATAGGGAGAAAAAAAATTGTTTGCTGTAAAACCAAGAGGTGGCATTCTCCACAATCTGGGATGTGACGCCTGCTCTGCCCAGGTCCTCCTCTCCCCTGCAGTGGGCAGTGCCCACACCCTGCACGGTCTGAGGTAAAGGCCTGGGGAGACGGAGAGGGATCAACATTCAGGGCCGTGGGGCTGGGGGTTGGGGGCGGACCCAGGGGGACACGTGGAGGCAGAGACTGGAGTAACCAAGAGCTGGGAGAGGCCAGGAAGGGATCCTCCTCCACAGCCTCCAGGAAGGCGTGCAGCCCAGTACAACTTGATTTTGGACTGCTGGCCTCTAGAAGAGTGACATGGTGAATTCTATTGTTTTAAGCCACCCACGGTGTGGTCACAGGAACCTAATGTACGTGGTTCCGGGTGTGTCCCTTCCATAGGAACGGTCAGCTCAGTCCACAGTGAGGGCCTCGGGCTCTGTGCCCGTGCTGCAAGCAGCTGCCACCTCCCAGAAACTCAGCCCATGCAGGAGATGACGTGGGGGCAGAGGACCCCAATAATGAAGGCAATGGCCAAGGGACAGAGAGCAGGTATGGGAGTGGGCAGGGGGTCCTCAGCAGCGTGGATGCCCGACTGGGCCTTGGATAAAGTCCTTGGTGGCCAGGGGCGTGGTCAGGCCCAAGCAGGGCATGATCTCAGACCTGGGGCAAGGAGGGGACTGGTCCACGCAGTCCTAGTGTGGCAGGAGACGCCCCTGGGCCTCACCCCAAGCACCCCCCCCCCTTGCCCACTCACTGCGTGCAGGAAGCCCATGAGGTAGCGGAGGACGACGTAGTTGTGCCCTGGCAGGCTCCGTAGGACCTGGCGGCAGCGGCTGACGCGGAGACTGCTCTCCACACCTGGAACAGCATGGGGCTCCCTCCTGAGCTCCACAGGGGCCCGGGGCAGTGCTGCCCTCCCACGAGGAGGGCAGCCGTATAGGGAAGAGGACTGTCCCATAGTCGGGCCTGGGACCCCCCACTTACTTTCCAGCCGTGTGGCTCTGCTCAGCAAACCCTGTGTGTGTTTGGCTGTTCTTGCATTGCTATAAAGAAATTCCTGAGATAGGGTCATTTATAAGAAAAGAGGTGGCCGGGCACGGTGGCTCCAGCCTGTAATCCCAGCACTTTGGGAGGCCGAGACGGGCGGATCACGAGGTCAGGAGATCGAGACCATCCTGGCTAACCCGGTGAAACCCCGTCTCTACTAAAAAATAAAATTAGCCGGGCGAGGTGGCGGGTGCCTGTAGTCCCAGCTACTCGGGAGGCTGAGGCAGGAGAGTCACTTGAACCCGGGAGGCGGAGCTTGCAGTGAGCTGAGATCCGGCCACTGCACTCCAGCCTGGGTGACAGAGCGAGACTCCGTCTCAAAAAAAAAAAAAAGAGGTTTAACTGGCTCGTGGTTCTGCAGGCTGTACAAGCATAGTACCAGTCCCTGTTCAGCTTCTGGGGGAAGCCTCAAGAGCCTTCCACTTATGGCAGAAGGCAAAAGGGAAGGAGGCACATCACATGGCAAAAATAGGAGCAAGAGAGGGTGGGGCCGAGGTGCCATATGCTTTTAAACCAGATTTGGGAGAACTCACTATCTCGAGGATTTACCAACCCATGAGGGATCCGCCCTCATGATCCAATCACCTCCCACCAGTCCCCACCTCCAAGGCCGAGTGTTTCAATTCAACATGAGACGCACTGGGGCCTCAGAGCCAGGCCCTATCACCTGAATTCTGCAAGCTCCGTTCTGCTGCTTTATCATCCAGCAGCACCACCTTGCAGGAAGCTGCTAAAGCCAAATCCCTTTATAAATGGGAGTGGTCTAGACCAAGGATTGGCAAACTACTATGGGTACAGTCTCTGTTGCAACTACTCAGCTCTGCCCTGATGAGGCAAAAGCAGCCATAGGTAATGTATAATGTGGCCGTTTCCAAGGAAACTTTATTGGCAAATACAGGCCATGGGCCAGATCTGAGCTGAGTAGTTGCAACAGAGACTGCAAGGCCCACGAAGCCTAATGTATTTACTACCTGGCCTTTTACAGAAAAAGTTTGCAACCCCTGCTCTAGACTAACTACCTGCTCACGATTCTCAGCACCACACATCCCCCGCACTTTGTTGCTCTTGGGGAAGGCAGCGTCCCACTCTCCAGGGCCCTGATGCAACTGGCCCACACTCTGAGACCCCCCAGTTACCCTTATAACCGCCTCCACCATTTGCATTCCATAACCTTCCAATCGAAACCTACCAACCAGGCAGGTGCAGTGGCTCACACCTATAATAACCAACACTATGGGAGGCCGAGGTAGGTGGATGACTTGAGGTCAGGAGTTCGAGACCAGCCTGACCCAACATGGCGAAACCCTGTCTTTACTAAAAAAAAAAAAAAAAAAAAATTAGCCAGGTGTGGTGGCACACACCTGTAATCCCAGCTACCTGGGAGGCCAAAGCAGGAGAATTGCTTGAACTCGGAAGACAGAGGTTGCAGTGAGCCGAGATGGTGCCATTGCACTCCAGCCTGGTTAGCAAGAGCAAAACTCCATCTCAAAAAAACGCACCAAGTATTCACCAAGTTCCCGCTGCAGGTGCACATGTGAACACAGATGCACATGGGTGCACTCAACCACAGGCATGCCTATGCTACTGTGTACCCACATCCTCCAACACACCAACCACCCTCTCCCCGAGCCTTGCACAGAGTTGCTGGTGAACACCGGGTGCTCTACAAACACCTACTCAGAGATACAACTTCCCACTATGATCATTCCTGGTGGCCTCTTCATAAAAGCCATCATTCCATAAAATCAAGCTGCTGTGGGACAAGGACTTCCCTTGAGTATTTCAACCGAGCCTGGTGGCTGCCATCTCCTCACGGTGTTACAGCCTGAACTTTATCTAAGAATGATGGTCCCAAGTGGGTACTGGTGCAGGTCCCCCTCAGCCCCCACTGGGGTCCCTCTGAGAAGAAACACTTGCTGGCAAGTAGGCAGGACGGGTGAACTGAGCATCACAACCGTCAATGTCACCGAGCACTCCCTACGAGGAAGCAAGCAGCTCAAGCGTTTCAACAACCCCAGTGTAGAGAGGAGGAAAGCGAGCTCTGAGAGGTTAGGTGACTAGCCCAAAGTCACACAACTTGCACGTGGGAGGCTGGGCCTCAAGGACTCTCTGACCTCCCCTTTCTTCTCTGGAGCAGGCCATGAGCCCATCCCATGAAAGGCAACTTCCCTATCCCCAGAGGGAAGGGGCATCTTCATCTCTGAAGATGGCATGTCCCCCTAGTTTCCTGTCCCAGGCTCAGGCCCCTCTCTCCATTGCATTTCCCACACCTCTCCACTCTTCATCCAACCTGGCGTCTGCACACTCAGTGGAGCAGGTCTCCGGGCCTTCATTTCCTTATGAAGTCATCCATGTCATGTACAACTTCTAGTAAATACACTGGTGTGTTTCTCTCTTGTGAATCTGTCTTCTGTCAGTCCAAGCAACAGGGCCCCCACCAAGGAACCTAAGATGGGTAGAAGGAAAAGATTTTGATCCTCCCTATGGTTTCTCTCTAGCCATGGGGATGAGGTACCCTTGGCCGGCTCTACCAGGGGTCCTGGCTCTCTGTGCAGCTCCCAGACCGAGCGAGGTATTCCAGCCAAGGGTACCTCATCCCCATGGCTAGAGAGAAACCATAGGGAGGGTCCAAATGGCTGGAGGAACAGCCAACAGTCAGGATGCAGCCCCAAGAATGTATAGGCCGGGCAGTGGCTCACACCTTTAATCCCAGCACTTTGGGAGGCCGAAACGGATGGATCACCTGAGATCAGGAGTTCGAGACCAGCCTGGCCAACATGGTGAAACCCCGTCTCTACTAAAAACATAAAAATTAGCCGGGTGTGGTGGCAGGCGCCTGTAATCCCAGCTACTTGGGAGCCTGAGGCAGGAGAATCACTTGAACCTGGGAGGCAGAGTTTATAGTGAGTAGAAAATCTCGGCCACTGCACTCTAGCCTGCAACAGAGTGAGACTCCGTCCCAAAAAAAGAAAAGGAATTTATATCTGGCCAGACAGAAATGTGAGTTGCACTCTGATATGTTGGAAGGTGTTGCCTCTAAACCTCAGGTTGAATTGTAATCACCAGTGTTGGAGGTGGGGACTGGTGAGGAGTGATGAAATCAAGGGGGCAGATTTCCCATAAATGGTTATCGCCACCTCTTGGTGCTGTTCTCATGATAGTGATTTCTCAAGAGATCTTGTTTAAGTGTGGGGCATGACCTCACCCCGTCTCGCTCCCACTTGCACTGCGTGAGACGCCTGCTCTTCCTCCGCCTTCCACCAAGATTGAAAGCTTCCTGAGGCCTCCCTGAAGCCAAGCAGACCCAATACCATGCTTCCTACAAAGCCTATAAAACCATGAGCCAATGAAACTTCTTTTCTTTATAAATCACCCAGCCTCACGTATTTTATAGCAATGCAGACGCAGTGACAGCCGACATCCTACCAGCCGCCACCAGCTCTGGGGTACTTGTCTGTCTTTTAGCTATGTGTGGGGTAACTCTGGATCTTGGGGTACCAATCATCACCAGCTCTGGGGTGAAGTCTTTCTTTTGGCTATCTGTGACTTAACTTTGGATCTTGGCGTACTAGCTATCACCAGCTCTGGGGTGCTTGTCTTTTGGCTATCTGTGGGGTAACTTTGGGTCTTGGGGTACCAGCTAGCACCAGCCTGGGGCGCTTATCTGTCTTTTGCCTATCTATCTGTAGGGTAACTTGGGATCCTGGGGAACTCTGAGAACATCTCTTGTATCCATGGCCACAAAAAGGCTTACTGGTTTCGAGTCACATGGGATTAGGTACACCTTTGGTTAAAAACAAACAAACAAAACAAGGTGAAAAGGACTATTTGCAAATAATCTGCGCAAAGAAAAAAATCTTTAGGGCCTTCTCCTGAAATACTGATAACAACTTCCACCCTCAACAGGTAATCTTAACTTGTATGAAACTATATATGAAAGTTCTAAGATTTGGTTTGTGGCCGGGCATAGTGGCTCACGCCTGTCATCCCAGCACTTTGGGAGGCTGAGGTGGGGACAGCACTTGAGCCCAGGAGTTTGAAACCAGCCTGGGCAACATGGTGAGACCCTGTCTTTTTTTTTTTTTTTTTTTTTTTTTTG
>NC_045452.1:26708083-26749133 GCF_002776525.5 Piliocolobus tephrosceles | reverse complement strand
ATCTCAGCTCACTGCAAGCTCCGCCTCCCGGGTTTACGCCATTCTCCTGCCTCAGCCTCCGGAGTAGCTGGGACTACAGGCGCCTGCCACCTTGCCCGGCTAGCTTTTTGTATTTTTTAGTAGAGACGGGGCTTCACTGTGTTAGCCAGGATGGTCTCGAACTCCTGACCTCGTGATCCGCCGGTCTCGGCCTCCCAAAGTGCTGGGATTACAGGCTTGAGCCACCGCGCCCGGCCGTGACCCTGTCTTTACAAAAAAATATTTAAAAATTAGCTGGGTGTGGTAGTGCATGCCTCAGCTACTTGAGAGGCTGAGGTGGGAGGACTGCTTGAGCCCAGAGGTCAAGGATGTAGTGAGCCAAGATCAAGCCACTGCACTCCAGCCTAAGTGACAGGAGGAGACCCTGTCTTAAAAAATTTTTTTTTTGTTTGCAGATCTACATGTTATGTCTATGCATACATGTTACGTATACATGAAAATTTTCTCCCTCTGATGGTATTACCAAGTTAATTTATAAAATCCCTTAAAGGAGTTCTATTCAAATTGGCTTAGAGAGACATGAGCATTTATATAAAATATTTCTAAAACACGCAGCAATATAGAAACTAAGCCAAATATTCTTTTCAAGTTCATGTGACTTGAGTAACTCTGAAAAGATTAGTCTGATATTGTTAGTTTATTAAAAAGAGCCATATAGGTTGGGCACGGTAGCTCACGCCCATAATCCCAGCACTTTGGGAAGTCAAGGAGGGCAGGTCACCTGAAGTCAGGAGCTCAAGACCAGCCTGGCCAACATGGTGAAACCCCGTCTCTACAAAAATACAAAAATTAGCCAGACAAGACGGCCGGTGCCTATACTCCCAGCTATTCGGGAGGCTGAGGTGGGAGAATCGCTTGACGTCGGAGGATTGCTTGAACTCGGGAGGCGGAGGTTGCAGTGAGCTGAGGTGGCACCATTGCACGCTAGCCTGGGTGACAGAGTGACACTCCGTCTCAAAACAAAAACAAAAACAAAAAAAAACCAGCTGCATCTTCTGAATTATTCATATTAAGTATAATCCAAGCATACATCTTTATGTAGCTGGGTTTACTAGTGAAGTAAGGTTAAAAATAGATAATAAGGGCTGGGTGCAGTGGCTCATGCCTATTATCCCAGCACTTTGGGAGGTCGAGGTGAGCAGATCATTTGAGGTCAGAGTTCGAGACCAGCCTGGACGACATGGTGAAACCCTGTCTCTACTAAAAATATAACAATTAGCTGAGTGTGGTGGCACACACCTGTAACCCCACTACTCAGGAGGCTGAGGTAGATTGATTGCTTGAGCATGGGAGGCAGAGGTTGTAATGAGCTGAGATCAGGCCACTGCACTCCAGCCTGCGCCACAAAGCAAGACTCCATCTTGAAAAAAAAAAATGAGGGAAATTCCTTGAAATGATGACTAGCCTTATTCAGTGTTATGTATTACATTGAGTAAGAAAGTTACAGTGAGTAAGAAAGGCCACTTCCTGGCAGGCCCAGGAAACTTAAAATAGATTGATTGAGCACCTTGAGAAGAGAGAAATTCACTCAAATCTAAGGATACTACAGGCAAAGTCTGATGGCAATTTTTTTTTCTTTTTTCTTTTTTTTTTTGAAACGGAGTCTCGCTGTTGCCCAGGCTAGAGTGCAGTGGCGAGATCTCGGCTCACTGCAACCTCCGCCTCCCAGGTTTCAAGCGATTCTCCTGCCTCAGCCTCCTGAATAGCTGGGATTATAGGTGTGCGCCACCACGCCCGGCTAATTTTGTATTTTTAGTAGAGATGGGATTTCTCCATGTTGGTCAGGCTGGTCTTGAACTCCCGACCTCAGGTGATCCGCCCACCTCGGTCTCCCAAAGTGCTGGGATTACAGGAGTGAGCCACCGCACCTGGCCCTGATGACAAATTTTTGGCTTCGCTTTCTAGCCTCAAGAGGCTTTTAAAAAGTGAATCTGAGATGCCTTATTAAAAGTTCTAACAAGGTAGACTTAAAAAGAGCCTACATACATCAATTCTCATTCTTGCTGCCCTTATGTAAATAATCAGGCCAAATCTAGTGAGACCAGACTTATTTTATAATTGAGAATCAAAAGAGAAGCACTGTATGGAGAAATGATGCTCCAGTGGAAAACGACGGCGCACGCTTGTGGGTTCTCAGTTCCTCTCATTTCCTCCAATATCTGGCTACGATGCTCCAAGCTAACATTTCCAGTTTTGCTCCTACCCCCTCAGTTGGCATGACAAAGACCTAAAACCTGCCATTTCCCCAAAGCCTGAAAGCTGACGCTGGAAGACTTGATACAAACTTCAAAGAAATCATCACAGCAGATGATGTACAGATAATCCTTGTGCCTCCTGCTGTACAGGCCGCTCAGAAAGTTCACCGGAACACCCAGTGCCATCACCAAAGACATCTAAATTGCACACTATGAAATTCACTGGCCGGCTGCTGCCACTCTCACTCTACCATGAAAAGATACTTCAAGCCAACATCTAGGAATCTTCTCAACTAAATGTCCTCTTGACTGAAAAAATAGAGATTAGGCCAGACACAGTGGCTCACGCCTGTAATCCCAGCAGTTTGGGAGGCCATGGCGGGTGGATCACGAGGTCAGGAACTTGAGACCATCCTGGCTAACACGGTGAAACCCTCTCTCTCCTAAAAATACAAAAACTTACGGCCGGGCGCGGTGGCTCAAGCCTGTAATCCCAGCACTTTGGGAGGCCGAGACGGGCGGATCACGAGGTCAGGAGATCGAGACCATCCTGGCTAACACGGTGAAATCCCGTCTCTACTAAAAATACAAAAAAAACCTAGCCGGGCGAGGTGGCGGGCGCCTGTAGTCCCAGCTACTCCGGAGGCTGAGGCAGGAGAATGGCGTAAACCCGGGAGGCGGAGCTTGCAGTGAGCTGAGATCTGGCCACTGCACTCCAGCTCGGGCGACAGAGCAAGACTCCGTCTCAAAAAAAAAAAAAAAAAAAAAAAATACAAAAACTTAGCTGGGCGTGGTGCCACACACCTGTAGTCCCAGCTACTCGGGAGGCTGAGGCAGGAGAATTGCTTGAACCTGGGAGGTGGAGGTTGCAGTGAGCCGAGATTGTGCCACTGAACTGTAGCCTGGGTGAGAGAGCGAGACTCCACCTCAAAAACAAAACAAACAAACAACAACAAAAAAACCCCCAGAGTTTATGGTTTGTTCAAACCATTGAACGTCACATTTGTTGACACAGAAAGGCCCCTTATTAACAGGCTGACTTAGGTAGCCACTCTACTCCCCCTTCCACCACTGCCTTCTGAAACGAGACACAACTGTTTACCTGGAATGATCTAGTCACAGCACTGACAGAAGGATTCATGCAACATGAGACAATCTACCAACTACATTTCTGGACTGTAAAACTTCCTGGGGAAAGTTTCAGATGGGGGAATGCTGGGGTCCAGACCACCACCATTCCAAATGTGGCTCCGCCTCTCAAAGTGCTGGGATACAGTGTGAGCCACCGTGCCCGGCCCACAGCTGCAAGCTTTCTAAAGGAACTGCTGCTCAAAGAGGGGTTCCAGGGCCTATCTCCCTGTCACCAGGTTTTGGCTGGAACAAACAGTAAGTTCTCCTGGTAGCATTGAGTTTTCTCAAGCAGGAACCTACAGAGGCTGGACTCATCATCCCTCTGCAGGGGCTAATGAAATCAGGAAGCTTCTGGAAGTTTCTCTCTAGGACAGAGCCTGGCACATTCAGGTGATGGAGCACTGTCCATCTTGCCCGCCCTGGGCCTGGCTGGTGGGAGGATGCTGAATGGAGTGCCGCCTCCTCTGTCTCCACCAGCTAGCTACCTCCACACACGATCAAATTTGTCTCCATGAGGCTCAGCCTGGCTCTGAACTCTCCCAGGCTTCCCATCCACTAGCCAAAGTCAGTCAGCCCTCAACATCTTTCAGTCTTCCAGGCTGTAGGAGAGACCTTCCCCATCTCAGACAGGGCCTGGCATCTGGCGGGCACTTAGGAGCACTGCTGAGTAAATGGGTGTACACTTGCCTTTGAGGGGAGTTTGGCGTCCAGTGACCTTGCAGGGATGCCTTGTGATTGAAATCAATCTCCAGCCCCCTGCCCTCCCCAGAGGTCAGGCTGGTCTCCCGTGTCTCAAAGCCTGCACCCTCTAACTGTGTAATTGACCTTTCTGGAGTGGCCACCCCCTATCCTGAGTCACCATAAACCATCAGGGCCCCCGATAAGTAACAAAGATAATTCCTGTCCCTTGGGAAATTCCAGGTTCAGAAGTCACCCCCAGGGGCCAGGACAAAGGCCAGGCTGCCCTTTGGGTAAAGGTGATTCTTGAATACCTGAATACACAGTGGGGTAGAAAATTTTTTTTTTTGAGATGGAGTTTCGCTCTTGTTGCCCAGGCTGGAGTGCAATGGCGCGATCTCGGCTCACCACAACCTCTGCCTCCCGGGTTCAAGCAATTCTCCTGCCTCAGCCTCCCAAGTAGCTGGGATTACAGGCATGCACCACCACGCCCAGCTAATTTTGTATTTTTAGTAGAGACGGGGGTTTCTCCATGTTGAGGCTGGCCTCAAACTCCTGACCTTAGGTGATCCGCCCGCCTCAGCCTCCCAAAGTGCTGGGATAACAGGCATGAGCCACCGCGCCTGGCCAGAAACATTGATTTTAAGATTCAAGATTTGTCTTTAAAATATCTTAACCCAGCTGTTTTAGAATTAACACCAAAACCAGGTTTCCCCCTTTGACTGATAGTGCTCCAAGAAGAAAGGTGGGGGCCGGAGGTAGTCCCATTTGAAAAGACGGTGTTTGACGACTGAGATGAAGGCCTGAGTGGTTTTATGGTGCTTTGGAGGCATCACTTTCCTTAGCATTTGCCAGTATTTTGAGATGCTCTTATGGAGTTGTTACGAGTCATCTGTGCTCAGCCACACTAAACATGTGACTGATCACAAAGCATCTGTAGGATCAGACCCTATAGCTGCTCAGTTCCTATCACATATGCCTGGCATCCTACAATGACTGGGGCAGAAATGCCAAGAGCCCCTTTCTAGGTGAGAGAGCTGAGGGTTTGGGGGCTGGGAGGTGGTATAGGCAGGACTTTGACCAGGATGATGAACCCCTAATCTAGAAAGCCCCCCATCACCCTGCCTCCCGGCCCAGCTGCACCTGAGAGACCGGCCTGGACAGCCCTGACCGACTGCACCTGCTCTGCCTTTGGACAGTGTGGCCTGGCTGTCCATGGTGGGGCAGCCCCAACGACCCCCTCTCTTGCCCTGCAGTGCCAGGTGGCAACAGGATGAGGGTGGGTACACGCCACCTCGGCCACCCCAGAGCCTGACCCTGGGCCAGTAGCTGGGGGACAGCATCTGAGGACCAAGCCCCCCCAACTCCCACCCCGGGGCAGCTACGCACAGGTGATCCCGAGAATCTGCTCGTAGGCCTGGAAGGTCAGAAGCGGCTGCGGCAGCTCTCGCAGGAAGGTCTTCAGGATCACTGCAGGGATGTGAATGTCCCCATAGTCGTCAAAGTTCACGGGCTTCCCTGCACACAGAACATGGCACTGCTGAGGTCTGCACCCCGGCCTGGGCACTTCGGCTATAGAACGAGCTCTGAGACAGGGTGTGAGGTGTCTGGATGGGAAGTGCCTGATGCTGGAGCCACCTGCCCTGGGGATGCTATCCCCACCTAGAAATGGGGTGCTCTGCCTCCATTAGCCCCTACACCACCCTCACTGCCTCCTCCTGGGCTCCCAGCGGAGGATGGGGTGGGCTGCTGGCTTCTCTGTGGTGTGCTGTTGCTCCCAGCTACAATGCCAGCTCTCTGAGGTCAGGGCAGTGGCAGAGATGACACTGCAGGCCCCAGGCCTGAGACAGGCAGGCCTGAGCTCGGCCCGGTGCGGACCCAATGCTCCATTTTTCTGTGATGCACAACTGGTTGTGGGAGCGAGTAGGATCGAGGGCAAGTCTTGTCAGTGGCTTCGTTAGTATCAGTGCTAGGCGTCCTCAGCTCAGTGGCCACTGCCCCCGCCCGCAGGTTACACATGGCAATTAAGGAAGCCGTGCTGAGCCAGTTCGGGGGAGCTGCGAGATAAAAAACCAGCTTTCCTGCACTGCAGGGTGTCTCCTGAAAGCACGTGCCCACCTGGTGCGGGTGGGGAGCCCCGAAAGGCAAAATGGCATCGTGCGGCCACCATGTCCCAGCAGGGTTGGGGGTGTGGACAAAGGGTCCCTACTCTGGACTACCAGTGGGCCCCTCGATGGCTCCTGGGCAGCCGCCCCCACTCTGAGTGTTTTCTGGGAGTTGGATGGGTTGTGGGGGCGGTGCTTCCCTGCCTCTGCTCTGAGACCCGGGAGCACTGTGCTCGCTGGCCAGGCAGCTCGGGGCTCAGGACTGCGGGACACCCTCACCTTGGTTGTAGAGCCTCTGGATCTCGCGGACCGTCTGCACGCTGGCGGATCTCCGGAACAGGCCCTCGGTGCGCAGGCCTGCAGGAGAGGAGCTTCCGGGCATCTCACAGGTCCCAGCCCATTGGGCTTCCAGGACGTTATATGACACCCCCTTGCCCACGGCATCACCCACCTGTGGCTGGCCTCCACAAATTCATTTGTTCCTCAGATCTTCCCCATATTCCCCAAGCCGCCCGATTTCCCACCTCTGTGGTCCGTGGAAAGGGAAAGCAGAAACAGATTCCAAACTCAGACCTAGGCTCTAGTCCAGTTCTGCCTACCAGCTGTGTGACCTCGGAGAAAGCACTCAGCCTCTCTGAGCCTATCTGCCTTGTTTATCTACAGAGTAAGGCCATGAGTTCCGGTCTCCAAGGGCTGCAGAGAGGACTGGACACGCTGATGCCCAGCACGTGCCTGGCACCCGGGAGGCCTCCAGACGTGGCTTCCCACAAGGGCTAGGGCTGAGCCGTCCAGCACAGCAGCCAGTAGCTGCACACGGGGATTGAACTTTAATTAAAATTAAATAAAATTAAAAATCTAGTCACTCAATTGCATGAACCTCATATGACCTGCCCTACTGGGCTACTGCCACAGGGGCTGGTGGCTGCTGTTTACACAGTGAAGATACAGATGATGTCCAAGTTCGATTAGGCGATTCTGCTAAAGAGGTGATTGTAATCAAAGAAGAAACCTTGTCTCCATGGTCGGTTTATAAAGAGGGTTTTCAGCACTTGTAATCGGCTTATGAAAGCAGCCCTGGGGTGGAGGGAAGGGTTTCCTCTGGCCAGGCCCCTGCCGGCTCCAGAGCCAGGAAGAGAAACAGGCCTGAGCCTACCCTTGGGGGACCTGCAGTGGATGACAGGGGTGCCCCAGAACACCAGGACCTAGGACTGTGGCGCAGGCATCTGGAGGTGCAAGTCTTCTTGGGACTTGCGAGGCCTGACCTCCCCTTCTCCTCTCAGCTTCCTCCAAGCCCCACACGCGCCTGCACTCCCACAGCCATGGGCCTGTGCACCTGCTCTCGTCTCCGGGGCCTGTCCCCCGGCATGGCCAGCTTCTCCCCCTCCTCAGAGCTCAGCTCTACTGCCCCTCCCTCAGGGAAGCCCCCCAACAAGGTCAAACCCCCTAACAGGGACCCCGGTCTGGCAGGGCCTCCTCCCTGATGGAAGTCAGCATCTGGGTAGCTCTTGGTGGAACACCTGCTGCTTCTGTGTCCCGTGTGCTCACTTTGATAACCCCAGAGTCTGGCACGAGGGAGGCACACGGCAAATGTCTCCCGAGTGAGCGACTGAACGATGGGGGCGCAGGAAGAAGGCGGTTCTGTCCGGGAGAAGGGCAGAATGGGAGAGGGCTTACAGAAAGCAGGACCTAACCGGCAGAGGGCGAGGAGGGGCCGTCCAGGCCGGGGACAGGCAGGCCCCTTGGGGTCCCAGTGTGGGGTGCCCCCCGTACCTGCTCACCCGCCAGCCGAGCATCGTGACTCAGGGAAATACTGGGGCCACAAGGTCGGGGGTGTGAGGGAGATGGCCCCCCATGTCCCCGCCCAGCACACCTGCTCACTGATGCCATCCCCATGTGCACAGACTCTCGTGCCAAAGCGCATTTCCTGGGCACCCTGTCCTACAGGTGAGGACGGGCTCTCCAGGCCCTGCCTGTCTGAAGCAGGTTTTTCAAAGACCACCCACCTGGCCTGCTCCAAAGAGGAACCCAACCCACTCGTAACCAGAAGGTGTAGGGCCGAGGTGGTGGCTTTCAGAGCCGCTGCATGGGAACTCCCCGCCGGGTGGAACGTGAGCAACGCACCACAGGGTGGTGGGGTCTCGGGGCCCACGGTGCTGAGTCCGTGGCAGAGCTGGGGTCTGCTTTAGAGACTTTGGCCATGTTGGGGGAATTCCCTGAGGAAGCCACCATTGAGCTGAGCTCTGGAGGCTGGAGGGAGCCAGCCCTGCCTGGGTGGTGGGGATGCGGGGAGGCACTTACTTCTTGTCTGACACCCACACATCTGCACTGCAGCACCCAGGCTGGAGACCACCTGGGCCACCGAGCACACCTGCACCTGTGGTGCCAGATAAGCCTCCCTGGTGCCTGCTCCTCCGTGGGAACCTCATTCCTCCCATTAAAGTAAAAGCAGCCTCCACACGCCTTCTCCATGGACCTCAGTTCTAGCCTCAGGCGCTGTGGAGAGCCCACAAGTCTCACCGCACTCCAAGTTCCTGACTGCACCCACCCCACTGGCAATGGTGTCTGCAAATCAAAGTTGATCCCATCAGAGGAGCCCCCATTTCCAGAGGGCTTCCTACAGACCAGCACTGCCCGAGGTGCTTTGCAGCACTGGCTCATTTAGGGGTCACAACAATCCTGCAAGTTAGGTACTGTTTGTTATTCACCTCACTGGACAGACAAGGGAATGGAGGCCCAGAGAAGGTGAGTAACTGGCCCCAGGTCACACAGCTAGTACACAGGGGAGACAGGATTCAAACCCAGACCATCCAAGATCAGAGCCCAGACCTGGAGCCACTGTGCTTGAGCCCCTCCCTTCCTGGTCACACCCCCTGGCTTATGGGTGCTCAGGATCCAAGACAAACTACCCAGAGAGGTGCACCCAGCAGCCCTTGCGTCACCCAGCTGGAGCGGGCCCTGTCTCACCTTTCTCTCTCAGGTACGTCACTGTGAACCTCAGCACAGGGGGGATGAGTTCGCCTTGATTTTTGTCTTTGAGGCTGAGAAAAGAAAAAAGAAAGTGGCAGTTTTTGCCTGAGTTTGATGGGTGATCATAATGAGAAGAGGCGCTGGTCCTCTCCACACCCCTGTGAAAACACAGGACCCAGGCACCATCCAGGGAGAGAGAGGCAGGCTCAGCCCTCAGGAAGTAGAGTCTGGAGGCCAAATAATAAAATGATAGTGCAGTATTTGAGAACTCCATGAGAGGGGTATTTATGATACAGGGAAGACCTGGGGGTTGGGGAGGGCTTCCCCAGGGGGCAACTTCAGAGCTGGGTTTTGAGGGATGAGTAGGAGCCTGCTAGAGGACAAAAGAGAGAAGGGCATTCCACACAGGTAAGCCATACTGGGAAGTCCCAGTAGTATGAGATGGCTTGGCTGTGAGGGTAGAACATGAAAGCCCAGACTGGATGCTGATTCAGTTAAAAAACGTAGTTGACAAAAACCCAGCGTGTTATCTGGGTTAACCTGTCTCTTACTGTGCTATTTTGAGACAGAGATTCACATAAAGAAATGGTGGCCAGGCGCAGTGGCACACACCTGTAATCCCAGCAGTTTGGGACGCCAAGGCCGGTGGATCACTTGAGCCCAGGAGTTCAAGACTAGCCTGGCCAACATGATGAAATCCTGTCTCTACCAAAAATACAAAAATTAGCCGGGCCTGATGGTGTACACCTGTAATCTCAGCTAGTCTCCAGGCTGAGGCAGGGGACTCACTTGAACCCGTGAGGTGGAGGCTGCAGTGAAGTGAGATCGCGCCACTGCACTCCAGCCTGGGTGATAGAGCAAGACTCATTTCAAAAAATAAAATAAAATAAAATAGGCCGGGCATGGGGGCTCATGCTTGTAATCCCAGCACTTTGGGAGGCCGAGACGGGCGGATCATGAGGTCAGGAGAACGAGACCATGGTGAAATCCCGTCTCTCCTCTACTAAAAATACAAAAAATTAGCTGGGCGTGGTGGCGGGCGCCCATAGTCCCAGCTACTCAGGAGGCTGAGACAGGAGAATGGCGTGATTAAATTGAGGATCTTGTTTTTTATCTTTTTATTTACTTATTTTTTGAGACAGGGTTTCCCTATGTTGCCCAGGCACCTCCCTGGGATTATATGTGTGTGTCACCATGCTCAGGTAAACTGCAGCTCCTGAGATGGGAGACTGATCAGGACTATATGGGGAGGCTTGATCCTATGGTTGGAATGTTCAGGCTCCGTCAAATTTCCTAAGTTGAAATTGTAACCCCCAAAGTGATGGCATTAGGAGGTGGGCCTGTGTGAGGGGACTGGGTCACTGAGAATGTGATTAGTGCTCCCTTATTTTTTAATTTTTTTAATTTTAATTTTTTTTTTGAGATGGAGTCTTGCTCTGTCACCCAGGTTGGAGTGCAATGGCGCAATCTCTGCTCACTGCAAGCTCCGCCTCCTGGGTTCACGCCATTCTCCTGCCTCAGCCTCCCAAGGAGCTGGGACTACAGGCGCCGCCACCACGCCTGGCTAATTTTTTGTATTTTTAGTAGAGACGGGGTTTCATCTTGTTAGCCAGGGTGGTCTCGATCTCCTGACCTCGTGATCCGCCTGCCTCCGCCTCCCAAAGTGCCGGATTACAGGCGTGAGCCACTGCGCCCAGCCTAGTGCTCTTTTAAAAGCGACCCCAGAGAGCTTCCCCTTTCTCCACGTGAGGACGTGGCTAGGAGGCACCATCTATGAACCAGCAAGCAGGTCCTCATCCTACACCAAATCCTCAGTACGAAAAGGGATGTGCCGGCTTCCTTGAGTGGTGAGCCGACGGCACTGACGAAAATCATTCCAACCAGACCACACAGAGGCGGTCCACGTCACAGCTGAACAAACGGGCCCAGCGAGCTACAGTTACTTGCCCGAATCTGTTGGTACATAGACTTCCCAGCCTCCAGCTCTATAAGAAATAAATCTGTGTTGTTTATAAGCCAGTCCGTTTATGGTCCTTTGTCACAGCAACCGGAACAGATTAAGATACCCGACAAGATCACAAAGATCCTTGCAGAGGATCTTGTGAGAAGAAGGGAGAGGGGATGTAACAAGGGAAGCTGGGCCAGAGTGATGTGCTAAGAAAAAGATGGAAGGGAGGGCCAGGAGCCAAGGAGCGTAGGTGCCTCTGGAAACTGGAAGACAAACGGATACCCCCCAAAGCCTCCAGAAAAAATGCAGCCCTGCCGAGATTCTGATTTCAGGACTTGCGACCTCCAGAATCGCAAGAAAATAAATATGTGTTGCTTTAAGCCACTTTGACAGCAGTCACAGGTGCCCAGGGCTCTGTGTGCATCAACACAATCTGACAGAAGCGACGGTTCCGTTTCTGGGCCAGGTCCTTCTCTCCTGTCCTAAAGAGCCTGACTCTTCCCACCTGTCATCTCGGGTACCTTTGTGCTGGAAGCCCCGAGCTGCCCTGGACGAAACGCAGCTGTCCTGGGAACGTCACGCTGGGGACACTGCGGGCACGTGCTCCAGCCAACAGTCCCCACTGAGGCCAGAAGAGCAGGATCATGAGGCATGTCTTGGATGATCTTGGCCAGCCACCAGCTGGACACCACCACGTGCCCTCTGCCAACACCCCACGGGCAAACTCACCTGGCCAAGTTCTGCCCAAATTCCACAAACACCAGGAACCATGTAACGTGGTTGCTGTTGGAAACTGCTAAGTCCTGAGAATCTGTGAAGCGGTAACAGGTAACGGAAGACTCGGTCATGATGGAAAGGGCCCGACTGAAACCCACAGGGCTGAGAGTGAAGCCTTTCCTCCACGTGTGTATCGTCTGCCTCATTTCCACCACCATTTCATGAACCCAAGTTCGAGATCAGAGGAGGGCACTGGAAGAGGCCAGGTGACCAGCTCAAGGTCCCGTAACCGAGAGGTGGCACGGGGAGGCCAGCCCAGCCTGGGCTTCCATCTCCGCTCCTCCTGCTGGGCTCCACGGCCCCCTGCGAACGTCTCTATGTCAGAAGATTTTCAGGTGAACATGGTATCGAGCGTGCTTTAGTTTTATTCCAAGATTTACAGAAGATTCCGCTGATCCACTTAAATGGCGATTAAAACTCTGGCCACAGCCATAAGGCTTCTGCATATCCTAATCTCGATGGACGGTTTGGTTTCACGGCGACTTCACTTTCGCTGAAGCTTCGCATTGGGGACACTGAGCAGCAATCCTCAGCTCCCCGAGGTGCCGTGGGGCCTGGTGTGGGCTTCAGGAGGTCCTGCTGCTGCAGGAATACAGACCTGGCCCCCCCGCCTGTTTCCCATCTTGGTTTCCACTCTGCGAGGGAGAAGGTGTCCTGGAGCCCGCAGAGACCGTGTCCCTGGGGAGGGAGGAATGCAGCAGGCAGGTCCTTTTCTCCCAGGATGCGCCAAAGTTAAAGGCTCTTGTCCTCCCCTCTGCCTCCTTAAGGAGCCAGACAGGCCCTTCCAAGCCCTGGCCTTCCCTGCCCTTAGGAGCTAAATCACCACTGGCCAGTTCCCTTATCCTCTCCGGGCTCAGTTTCTCAAATGGAAAGCAGAGATGCTGGCGCTCTCTCTCCAGGGTCTGCAAATGTTAAACGACAAGGGAGGTGCAGGCTTTGCTGAGCTACAAGCCAACAGCACTGACGAAAATCGTCCCAAAGCCAGGGGCTGAGCAGCCTCCCAGGCCGCACACAGGTGGTCCATGTCACAGCTGAACAAATGGGCCCAGTGAGCTATAGTGACTTATCTGGGTTCACGCAGCTGGAGACCTGCATCCATCGATTCCAAAGCCCTGGCTGGCTACTGTTCCTGGGGAGGGGGCCTCACTGAGTCCTGCTGAACAGGCGGGACAATGCAGAGTTATGAGGAGAACGAGTTCCTAAAAGATCCCTTTGCCTACTGCTTTGTCTCTGCACTGTCCTTTAAAAGTAGACTCTCAGGCGGGGAATGGTGGCTCACGCCTATAATCCTGCACTTTGGGAGGCTGGGGCGGGTGGATCACTTGAGGTCAGGAATTCCAGACCAGCCTGGGCACTATGGAGAAACCCTGTTTCTACTACAAATACAAAAATTAAGGCCGGGCACGGTGGCTCACGCCTGTAGTCCCAGTACTTTGGGAGGCCGATGCAGCAGACCACGAGGTTAGGAGTTTGAGACCAGCCTGACCAACATGGTGAAACCCCATCTCTGCTAAAAATGCAAAAATTAGCCAGGTATGGTGGTGCATGCCTGTAATCCCAGCTACTCAGGAGGCTGAGGCAGGAGAATTGCTTGAACCCAGGAGGTGGAGGTTGCAGTGAGCCAAGATCGTGCCATCGCACTACAGCCTGGATGACAGAGCAAGACTCCGTCTCAAAAAAATTAGCCAGGCATGGTGGTGCACTCCTGTAATCCCAGCTACTTGGGATGCTGAGGCAAGAGAATCATTTGAACCTGGGAGGTGGAGGTTGCAGCAAGCTGAGACTGCGCCACTGCACTCCAGCCTGGGAGACAGAGCAAGACTCCATCTCAAAACAAATAAATAAATAATAAAATAAAAGACTCTCAGAGCAGGAAGAGACTCTGAGATTATCCAGCCCAACCTCTTCAGGCAGATGAGAAAAATGAGGTCTCCAAAGAGGAGAGACTTGCCCAGAGTTGCCATGCTCCCAGCCAAGCGTGTTTTCCGCTGTCCGTGCATTTGAGGAGCACCCACATCTACTCTGAGGCTCTCACAGCTAGTGGAAGAACAAGGCCCCGGCATAAAATGACTACTCTCCATAGAGCAGCAACCCACAATTTGGGTTTCTCCTCCCCTGCCCATCCCCTACTTGCTGGCTCAGAAACAAGCTTGTTCAATGGACTGACAGAGTCAGTGCTGTGCATAACAATGACCCCAGGGGACTCTGGTTGGCAGATGTGCTGTTTCCTGGCTAGGCGGGGATGCCCAGGGCGGCGGTGAATCGTATCATACCACGTTCATCTCGTGCATCTCAATGTGTGCAGGCCAGGGTCAGGTCTCAGCAAGGATGCACAAACTGCATTAAACCCACACCATGAACTAAAGTTCCAAGATGCATGCTGGGCAGGAGGACCCTGGAGCGCAGAGCACAGTTCGCTGGTCAGCAGAGCGTGCTCTGCAGCCAATCACCCCCACCTGGCTTTCCGACAGTCGTCCACCCACTGGAGGGCATCGGGGATTCTCAGCACATCATTCTTGCTTGTACCCTTCCCCTCGGGAGATGTGCTTAGAGTAATTCAGAGCATGTTTTTTCTCTGGTTTTGCATGCAAGGAATGTACAAATAAGGAGAAATTTTGACTTTTTAAAAACAGTAGGGACTGGGTGCAGTGGTTCATTCCTATAATCCCAGCACTTTGGGAGGTCAAGGTGGCTGATCACCTGAGGTCAGGAATTTGAGACCAGCCTGGCCAACATAGTGAAACCCCGTCTCTACCAAAAATACAAAAATTAGCCAGGTATGATGGCACGCAACTGTAGTCCCAGCTACTCAGGAGGCTAGGGCAGGAGAACTGCTTGAACCAGGGAGGTGGATGTTGCAGTGAGCTGAGATCGTGCCACTGCAGTCCAACGTGGGTGACAGAGTGAGACTGTGTCTCAAGACAAACAAACAAATGAAAGAAAGAAAGAAAGAGAAAGAAAGAAAGAAAGAAAAAGAAAGAAAGAAAGAAAAAGAAAGAAAGAAAGAAAGAAAGAAAGAAAGAAAGAAAGAAAGAAAGAAAGAAAGAAAAGAGAAGAAAAAGAAAAGAGAAAAGAAAAGAAAGAGAAGGGAAGTGGGAGGGAGGAATGGCAACCTGAAATTACAGTGATAGCGGGGAATGCTGATGAGCAGGCCTGCCTCAGTTGGGCACCCAGGCTTTTCCCAACTCTCTTAGATGGTCATGCATCTTCTAAATGTAACATCTCCCCTTCTAATATTTGAAATGGGATGAATGGCTGCAGCTTGCATCACTGACCTGCAAAGTTCTCAGTCACAGAGTCAGCCAGGGAGGTCCTGGATGCCCACAGAAATGGGCAGTACATGTGAACGATCACAGTGACCACTGTGTACTGAGGGCCTACTGTGTACTGAGGACCTACTGTGCACCACATGCAATACTAAAGCCCACTCACTGCATCACTGTGCCCCCATTTTTATAGAGGACAAAACTGAGGCTCAGGAAAATTATTGTATCTGGAGTCACCCAGCCTAGGGTTGGCTAGAGCCAGGGTTCAAAATAAAATCTGACTTCAAAGTCCTTATTATACCTGAGTTCAAAAGACAAGCAGTGTGGCACACACCTGTAATCCCAGCTACTCAGGAGGCTGAGGCAGGAACATTACTTGGCCCCATGAGTTTGAAAGAGCCTCGGCAGCATAGTGAGATCCTGTCTAAAAAAAAAAAAAAAAAAAAAAAAAAAAAGGTACAGATCACAGCCTTGTATTTAGAGTTAGGATTTGGTACAAGGTGGAGGTGCTGTGAGGTGAAAGATGGCAACAAGGCACTGGAATCCTGTGGTCTCATATGTGCAGGGCTGCCTCTCTTTGTAGGTAGATGGGGAATGAGAAACTGCTTGGTATCCTTAGCGAGGTCAGTCCCCAAAACTCTAACGGGGTAGAGGTTCTGGCAAGTCAGGTTGGCACACATGGCTCAGAACCAGAGCCTATGGGAGGCCAGTGTCCCACCCTGGAGGCTAATCGCAAAGATAAGGACAGTATACTCTCCAGACGGCCACATGGTACAGGAGGCCGAAGAAGAGCATATCTCAAACACACAGGGAAAAAGAGACTAGAAAGACAGATACTTATCAGTTCTTTTCTAACAAAAGTGAGCCCTGGCTCAGTTAAAACCTTGGCTCTGGGAGATAAGCAAAAACTACAAGGGCCACATGGTCCTCCTTGATATTAAGATCACCATCAGATCATGTTTCTTCCAGTGGCAAAGAAGGAGTGTTAGAGTGGGGTGGAAGACAACACCCAAAAGCTATATTCTCTGAAGAGTGTGCAAGTCCCCAATCCTTCTTTTTTTTTTTTGAGACTGAGTCTCACTCTGTTGCCACACTGGAGTGCAGTGGTGCAATCTTGGCTCACTGCAACCTTCGCCTCCTGGGTTCAAGTGATTCTCCTGCCTCAGCCTCCTGAGTAGCTGGGACTACAGGCGCCTGCCATCGTGCCCAGCTAATTTTTTTGTATTTTTAGTAGAGATGGGGTTTCACCATGTTGGCCAGGATGGTCTCAATCTCTTGACCTTGTGATCCGCCCGCCTCAGCCTCCCAAAGTGCTGGGACTACAGGCATGAGCCACTATGCCCAGCTCCACAATCCTTCTTAATTAGAACTAGATTGTTATAAATTAAGATATAAATTCTAATCCCTAAGGCAACAACTGAGAAAATACTTTAAATATATACACAGCAAAAGAAACAAAAAATTGAAACGGTATGCTAGAAAGTATGTATTTAACACAAAAGAAGGTATTAATGAAGACATAAAGGAACAAAAAAGACATAAGACATATAGAAAACAAATAGCAAAATAGCAGATGTAACTCCTGCCTTATAAGAAATCACACTAAATGTAAATGGATTAAATAATAAAGAAGGTGGAACGAGGAAAAACATGACCTAATTATATGCCACCTGCAAGAGACACATTTTAGCTTCAAAGACACAAATAGGTTGAAAGTAAACCTATTTTCAACTAGATACAAAGATACACTATGCAAACAGTAACTAAAAAGAGCTGTAATGGCTATATTAATATCAGACAAAATAGACTTCAACACAGAAATTGTTACTAGTGGCAAGGAAGGACCTTTTTATCATCATGCAAGGATTCATAAGAAAGTAAGAATCATAAAAATTTATGCACCTAACAATCCAGACCCTAAACATATGAAGCCAAAACAGACAGAATTGAAGGGAGAAATAAATAATTTTAAAATAATACTGGAGACTTCAATTCCCTGCTTTCAATAATAAATAGAACAACTAGGCAGAAATTGACAGAGAAATAGAAGACTGAAAAACACTAAAAACCAAGTAGACTTAACTGACATTTATGGAGCACTCCACCCAACAATAATAGAATGTACATTTTTCTCATGTGTGCATTGAATATTCTCCAGGCTAGACCACATGTTACACCACTCAACAAGCCTCCATAAATCTAAAGTCAAATCATACAAAGTAAGTTATCTAATTATAATAAAATAAAACTAAAAATCGGGGCTGGGCACGGTGGTTCAAGCCTGTAATCCCAGCACTTTGGGAGGCCGAGACGGGCAGATCACAAGGTCAGGAGATCGAGACCATCCTGGCTAACACGGTGAAACCCTGTCTCTACTAAAAAATACAAAAAAAACTAGCCGGGCGAGGTGGCGGGCACCTGTAGTCCCAGCTACTCGGCAGGCTGAGGTAGGAGAATGGCATAAACCGGGGAGGCGGAGCTTGCAGTGAGCTGAGATCCGACCATTGCACTCCAGCCTGGGCGACAGAGTGAGACTCCATCTCAAAAAAAAAAAAAAAAAACTAAAAATCAATACAGATATGTGAAAATTTAACAACAGACTCCTAGAAACCAATGAATCAAAGAAAAAAATTACAAGAGAAATTAGAAAATATTTTAAGATTAAAATGGTGGAAATAATACACTAACAGATACACCTATTGCGGGACTTAAAGAGAGAAATTTATAGCCATAAACGCTTACATTGCAAAAAGAAAGATTCCAAAATAATAAACATCCCACCTTAAAAAACTAGAAAAAGAAAATGAACTAAATCTGACACAGGCAGAAGGAAGAAAATAGTAAAGATTAGAGTAGAAATAAATAGAAAATAGGAAAATAATAGAGAACATCATCAAGACCAAAAGTTGGCTCCTTGAAAAGATCAACAAATTGACAAGTTTTTAGCTAGACTGACCAAGAAAAAAAAGGGTGAAGATTCAAATTACTAAAATCAGGAAGGAAAGAGGAAACATTACTAGTGACATTATACAAACAGAAGGATTATGAAGAAGTACTATGAACAATTACATGCCAACTAATTAGAAAACCTAGAGGAAACGAACAAATTCCTAGAAAGACACAAAACTATCAAAATTGACTCAAGAAGAAATATAAAATATGAATAAATACAACAAGCAAAGAGGTTACATTAGTAATTTTTTTTTTTTTTTGAGACAGAGTCTTGCTCTGTCACCCAGGCTGGAGTGCAGTGGCCGGATCTCAGCTCACTGCAAGCTCCACCTCCTGGGTTTACACCATTCTCCTGCCTCAGCCTCCCCAGTAGCTGGGACTACAGGCGCCCGCCACCTCGCCCGGCTAGTTTTTTTGTATTTTTTAGTAGAGACGGGGTTTCACCGTGTTAGCCAGGATGGTCTCGATCTCCTGACCTCGTGATCCGCCCGTCTCGGCCTCCCAAAGTGCTGGGATTACAGGCTTGAGCCACCGCGCCCGGCCAGTAATTTTATTTTTTATTTTTGAGACGGAGTCTCGCTCTGTGGCCCGGGCTGGAGTGCAGTGGCCGGATCTCAGCTCACTGAAAGCTCTGCCTCCCGGGTTCACGCCATTCTCCTGCCTCAGCCTCCCGAGTAGCTGGGACTACAGGCGCCCGCCACCTCGCCCAGCTAGTTTTTTGTATTTTTTAGTAGAGACGGGGTTTCACCGTGTTAGCCAGGATGGTCTTGATCTCCTGACCTCGTGATCCGCCCGCCTCGGCCTCCCAAAGTGCTGGGATTACAGGCTTGAGCCACTGCGCCCGGCCACATTAGTAATTTTAAAACTTCCCACAAAGTAAAGCCTAAGATCAGATGGCTTCAGTGGTGAATTCTGTCAAATGTTTAACAAATTAACTCTAATACAGTGCAAATTCTTCCAAAAAATAGAAGCGGAGGAAACACTTCCCAACTCATTCTGAGGCTACTATCACCAAAACCAAAGATATCGTAAGACAAGAAAATGACAAACTAATATCTCTTATAAATACAAAATCCTCAACAAAATACAAGCAAAGCAAATCCAGTAATACATGAAAAAGATTATACACCATGAACACAAATTATTCATCCGAGGAATACAAGGTTTATTCAACATATAAAAATCAATCAATATAATACACCATATCAATACTATAAAGGACAAAAGCCATGTGATTATCTCAACGGCGATGAAAAGCATTTGACAAAACCTAACAGCTTTACATGAACAAACAAACAAACCACTCAACAAACTAGAAACAGAAATGATGTTCCCAGCCTGGGCAACATAATGAGACCCTGTCTCTACAAAACAAATTTAAAAATTAACCAGGTGTGGTGGTATATACCTATAGTACTAGCTACTCGGGAAACTGAGACAGGAGGATCACTGCAGCCCAGGAGTTTGAGGTTGCACTGATCTATAATTGCACCACTGCACTCCAGCCTAGGCCACAGAGGGAGACTCTATCTCAAAATAAATAAACAAATAAATAAAAACTAAAAAGAAAAGAAAAGAAAGATGTTTCTTTTTTTTCTTTTTTCTTTTTGAGGCGGAGTCTCGCTCTGTCCCCCAGGCTGGAGTGCAGTGGCACCATCTCTGCTCACTGCAAGCTCTGCTCCCTGGGTTGACGCCATTCTCCTGCCTCAGCCTCCCGAGTAGCTGGGACTACAGGCGCCGCCACCACGCCTGGCTAATTTTCTGTATTTTTTAGTAGAGACGGGGTTTCACCGTGTTAGCCAGGATGGTCTCAATCTCCTGACCTTGTGATCTGCCCACCTCAGCCTCCTGAAGTGCTGAGATTATAGGTGTGAGCCACCGCGCCCAGCCAAAATATGTTTCTTAACTTGATAAAGGGCATCTATGAAAAGCACACGGCTAACATTATACTTAGTAGTGACGGACTAACTGTTGATTCTTTTTTTGTTGTTGTTTTTAATAGACACAGAGTCTTGCTATGCTGCCCATGCTAGTCTTGAACTCACAGCCTCAATCAATCTTTCCACCTCAGTCTCCCAAATAGCTGGGATTATAGGTACATGCTGCTCAGCCCAGCTTAACTGCTGATCCTTAAGATCAGGAATAAGACAAGGATGTCTGCTGTCATCATTTTTATTCATATTGGAGGTTACAGTCAGGCATAATTAGGCAATAACAGGAATTAGGTTGAAAAGGAAGAAGTAAAGCCATCTCTACTTGTAGATGACATGATCCTGGATATAGAAAATTCTAAAAAATCCACACACAAAAGAACATTAGAACTAATAAACAAGTTCAGGGCCACGCGCGGTGGCTTAAGCCTGTAATCCCAGCACTTTGGGAGGCCGAGACGGGCGGATCACGAGGTCAGGAAATCGAGACCATCCTGGCTAACACAGTGAAACCCCGTCTCTACTAAAAAATACAAAAATCTAGCTGGGCGAGGTGGCGGGCGCCTGTAGTCCCAGCTACCCGGGAAGCTGAGGCAGGAGAATGGCGTAAACCCGGGAGGCGGAGCTTTCAGTGAGCTGAGATCCGGCCACTGCACTCCAGCCCGGGCCACAGAGCGAGACTCCGTCTCAAAAAAAAAAACAACAACAAAAACAAACAAAACAACAACAACAACAAAAAAACAAGTTCAGTAGGGTTGCAGGACACAAGATCAATATATTTTAAAAATGTATTTCTAGAAACCAGCAATCAGTAACAAAAAGATAGATTAAAAATTACATTGATGGCCAGGAGTGGTGGCTCACGTCTGTAATCCCAGCATTTTGGGAGGCCGATGCAGGCAGATCACCAGAGGTCAGGAGTTTGAGACCAGCCTGGCCAAGATGGTGAAACCCCATCTCTACTAAAAATACAAAATTAGCTGGGTGTGGTGGCTACAGGTGACTACACCTGTAGTCCCAGCTACTCGGGAGGCTGAGGTAGGAGAATCACTTGAACCCAGAAGGCAGAGGTTGTAGTGAGCCGAGACCACTGCACTCCAGCCTAGGCAACAGGGCAAGACCCTGCCTCAAAAAAAAAAAAAAAAAAAAAATTACATTGACAATAGCATCACAAATTAAAAAAAAAATAATAACAAAAAAGTTCAAAAAACTGGTACAGTGAAAACTATAAAATACCATTGAAAAAAAGTTAAAATACCTAAATAAAGAGAAAGACATCCCATGTTCATGGATTAGAAGACTACTATTAAGATGGCAATACCCTCAAAATTGGGCTACACTCACAGCACAAGCCCTATTGAAATCCCAGCTGCCTTTTACAGAAATGAACAAGCTGATACTAAAATGAATACGGAAATTAAAGAGATACAGAACAGCCAAAACAATCTTGAAAAAAAAGTTGGAGGGCTCACACTTCCCAATTTCAAAACTTACTACAAAGCTACAGTAATCAAGATTGTGTGGTGCTGGCATAAAGATAAACATACAGACCAACAGACAAGAATTAGAGTGCCCAGAAATAAACTCTCATGTTTATGGCCAATAAACCCTCATGTTTATTGCTTTTTAACAAGGTACCAAGACAACTGAATGGGGGAAAAGAAAAGTATTTTCTTTTCTTTTTTTGGAGATGGAGTTTTGCTCTTGTCACCCAAGCTGGAGTGCAATGGCATAATCTCAGCTCACTGTAACCTCCGCCTCCCAGATTCAAGTGATTCTCCTGTCTCAGCCCGTCCAGTAGCTGGGATTACAGGAGCCTACCACCATGCCAGCAATTTTTTTTATGTTATTAGTAGAGACAGGGTTTCGCCATGTTGGTCAGGCTGGTCTCGAACTCCTGACCTCAGGTGATCGACCCGCCTCAGCTACCAAAGTGCTGGGAGTACAGGCGTCAGCCACCCTGCCTGGCCAGTTAAAGTCTTTTCAAAAAATGGTGTTTTTACAACATGCAAAGAAGCAAATCGGACCTCACGTCACAACACAGAAAAATCTACTCAAAACGTTATCAAAGACCCAAATCTAACAGCTAAATGGTAAAACTCTTGGAAGAAAACATAGGTATGAATTGTCACGGCCTTGGATTTGGCAATGATTTCTTAGATAAAACACCAAAAGCACAAGTGACAAAAGAAAAAAATAGATAAACTGAACTTCATCAAAATGTAACTTTTATGCTTCAGAAGATACCATCAAAAGGTGTAAAGACAACACATAGGATGGAAGAAAACACTGGCAAACCATACATCTGATAAGGGCTTTGGATCTAGCATATATCAACAAATCTTTACAACAATGAAAAGACAGTTCAAACAAAACATAGGCAAAGGATCTAGTGAATATACATTTCTCCAAAGAAGGTAAACAAAGGGCCGATAAGTACATGAAAAGATGCTCAACAGCATTAGGCATCAGTGAAATGTGAAACAAAGCTATAATGAACTACACTTGACACCTACTAGGATGGCTATGATGAAACATAAAAAACAGGGCAGGCTCGGTGGCTCATACCTGTAATCCTAGCATTTTGGGAGACCAAGATGGGTGGATTACCTGAGGTCAGGAGTTCGAGACCAGCCTGGCCAACATGGTGAAACCTCGTCTCTATTAAAAATACAAAAAAATTAGCTGGGCGTGGTGGCACATGCCTGTAGTCCCACATCCTCGGGAGCGTGAGACAGGAGAATCGCTTGAATGCAGGATGTGGAGGTTGCAGTGAGCCAAGATCATGTCATTGCACTCCAGCCTGGGTGACAGAGCAAGACTTTGTCCCAAAAAACAAACAAAAAAAAAACACAAAAAAATTTAGCTGGGTATGGTGGCAGTTACCTGCAATCCCAGCTACTCAGGAGGCTGAGGCAGGAGAATCATCTGAACTGGAAGGCAGAAGTTGCAGTGAGCCAGATTGTGCCAGTGCACTCCAGCCTGGGCAATGGAGCAAGACTCCACCTTAAAAAACAAAACAAAACAAAACAACAGTAATGGCCAGGTGCAGTGGCTCATGCTTGTAATCCCAGCATTTTGGGAAGCTGAGGCGAATGGATCACCTGAGGTCAGGAGTTTGCGACCAGCCTGGCCAACATGGCAAAACTCTGTCTCTACTAAAAATACAAAATGTAGCCGGGCGTGGTAGCATGCACCTGTAGTCCCAGTTACTCGGGAGACTGAGACAGGAGAATCGCTTGAACCCAGGAGGCGGAGGTTTGCAGTGAGCAGAGATCACGCCGCTGCGCTCCAGCGTGGGCAAGAGAGCGAGACTCCCTCTCAAAAAAAAAAAAAAGAAAAAAGAAAAAAAAATGCCAGAGCTCAGCCATGACCTGCTCCACCCAGCCCTAAGGACACCTCAAGCTCTCCCCTGTACCCACCTCCCACAGCTGCCCACACAGGCCTGAGGTTTCCATTTTTCCTCTTCAGGGATGGCAAGCAAAGAGTTCTTGAATCTTGGACTTCCCTTTAATATGTTAACTTAATTAGCTCATTCTAAGGTGACAGCTTTCTGCTGTATGCTTTTGAACTTAACTTGGAAAATTAACATTTGTGAATAGGATTCAGTTATGAATTTTAATGACTTTCATTCATTCACAGTCCAAACAAATCACATATCTAGTGCTTCCTTTAAAATGTTTATTGCCATTTTATTATAATCATTGGCAATGAAACCGTGTATTAATTTAAAGAGGCAACGGCATGGAATGGATTCTCTTCCCAAGCGGCACGCGCAATGTGGCCCATTGTCCCGAAAGCAGCTAAGGACCGGTTTTTTTTTTTTTTTTTTTTTTGAGATGGAGTCTTGCTCTGTCACCCAGGCTGGAGTGCAGTGGCTGGATCTCAGCTCACTGCAAGCTCCTCCTCTCGGATTCATGCCATTCTCCTGCCTCAGCCTCCCGAGTAGCTGGGACTACAGGCGCCCGCCACCTAGCCCGGCTAGTTTTTTGTATTTTTTTAGTAGAGACGGGGTTTCACCGTGTTAGCCAGGATGGTCTCGATCTCCTGACCTCATGATCCGCCCGTCTCGGCCTCCCAAAGTGCTGGGATTACAGGCTTAAGCCACCGCGCCCGGCAGGACCGGACTTTTACAGTTACAACTGGCCCTGGAGAGGGATGGACTATGGCAAGGTGACAGTTAAAGCCAATGGCCCTGCATTAGTACGTTCTGAAAGGCGCCTGCTCAGAAGGCAGAGTATCTCTTGGTGGCCTTCTAGGAGTCAAGGCCTACAGCCATGGCTAACCATTTCCCACACTTCACTCAGGTAGATGGCTTTTGAAGTCTGTGAGCTGTGCTTGTTTTTTCTTTTTGTTTTTCTTTCTTTCTTTCAAGAGGGAGTCTGTCTCTGTCGCCCAGGCTGGAGTACAGTGGCAAAGTCTCAGCTCACTGCAACCTCTGCCTCCCAGGTTCAAGCAATTCTCCTGCCTTAGCCTCCCGAGTAGCTGGGATTACAGGCGTGTGGCACCAAGCTCGACATTTTTTTTTTTTTAATAGAGACGGGGTTTTACCATACCGGCCAGGCTGGTCTTGAACTCCTGACCTCAGTTGATCCACCCGCCTCGGCCTCCCAAAGTGTTGGGATTACAGGTGTGAGCCACCACACCCGGCCTTTGTTTTTCCTTTTTAAAGTTTTGTCAGATGATAAGAAGAGAGAAGTGACTCTGAACAATAAAATAAGAGATGAGAAAGGCGTGGCTGGAGTCTCCCAGCTAAGGACCCAGCCCTAGGCCCCTGTGTGTCAGAGAACATGGAAGCAGTATCAGCCCAGCAGAGCCCCAGTAATGGGCTGGAGGCACAGGCTTGGGCCAGGTGTGGTGGCTCACACATGTAATCCCAGTAGAAGGTCGAAGCAGGTGGATCACTTGAGGTCAGGAGTTCGAGACCAGCCTGGCCAACATGGTGAATCCCCGCCTGTACTAAAAATACAAAAAAATTAGCTGGGTGTGGTGGCGTGCGCCTGTAGTCCCAGCTAATCAGGAGGCCGAGGCAGGAGAATTGCTTAAATCCGGGAGGGAGAGGTTGCAGGGAGCCAAGATCCTGCCACTACACTCCAGCCTGGGCGAGAGAGTGAGACTCCACCTCAAAAAAAAAAAAAAAAAAATCTGGTCTGCTGGCTCAGCCTGCTCAAGGGCTGAGTTCTCACCAGCGCCCCCAGGAGGAGCCTGAGGTCACTGCAGGTGCCTGCCCAGCCCAGCATTCCTGGGCGGCCCAAGGGGTGGTAGGAGCTGAAGAGTGGTTCATACCCGCACATTCTCACAATGTCTGAAAAAGGAAAAGGAAATACTATTTGGTAGTAAACTATGTGTTCCAGATATATTTGGGGTGAACATTCTATTTCATCATATATCCTCTTGCTCATTTACTGGCAAAGTGCTTACAAAATTTCTAAGTGGCAACCCCTTGTGTGTGTGCCTAGTTGGGGAAGGCAAGGGTGAAACAGAGCTGTGCTGTTCAGTGCAACTGTCAAAAGTCACATGCGACAGTTCTAATTGAAATTAGTTAAAATGCAATACAATTAGAAATTCAGCATCTGCACCAGCCACACGCAAGCACTGGCTACCATACCGGGCCACGCAGACCAGGTCCATCCTAACACAGAGTTCCATCAGACAGTGCTGGTCTCGGGGCCCACACTGGGGCACCAACGGTCCTCTTTACTGTGATACACCCGAGATGCCCACCCAGCTTCACATTTGCACTCCAGGCCCAGCCCTCTCCTGGGCTCAAGCACCCTGGAAGCAATCTTTGCTGGTTCTGGAAACAAGATTTAGACACATTTCCCTCCCCCTAGACTCACAACTACCCACCACTCACTACCACCTGCTTTATTTTCATGTGGCCCCAGTAACTAATTACCGTCAACTCGGTGGCTTAAAACAACACAAATGGGCCAAGTGAGGTGGCTCACACCTGTAATCCTGGCACTTTGGGAGGTCAAGGTAGGTGGATCACCTGAGGTCACGAGTTCAAGACCAGCCTGGCCAACATGGTGAAACCCCATCTCTATTAAAAATACAAAAATTAGCCAGGCATGGCAGTGGGCGCCTATAATCCCAGCTACTCAGGAGGCTGAGACATGAGAATCGCTTGAACCCAGGAGGCAGAGGTTGCAGTGAGCTGAGATGGAGCTACTGTACTCCAGCCTGAGAGGCAGAGCAAGACTCTGCTCCCGCCACCCCAAGAAAAGATTGTATAACAGAAATAAGGAAACAAGCTGAGAGAAGAGGTGAGTTCGAGGTCATGCGGCTGATGAAGGGTATTAGGGAGGACAGGTTATGCTGCAGTAACAAGGACCCCTAAATCTCAGTGGCTGAGTCCAGCACAAGCCTGTCTTCTCTATACCTGTGTCCAGCCTGGGTGTTAGCAGGGTGCACAGTGATGCGGGGATCAGGGACGCAGAGTGACCAGGCACCGTCTCTACCTCACCCAGGCCTGTACATGACCACGAGAGGGAGGCAGCTCCCCACTGGCTGCGGAAGCTTCTTCCGAGCATGACACGCCCCACATCCACACCTAAGCACATTCCATGACCATGCCCTCCTTGAAGGTGGTAGGAAGTGTATGCCCAGAGGGCAGCAGTGACAGAAGCTGGGGTGGGAACCCCAGAGACCCCCATCTGCTACCCACTGCCGGTCCCCCCACCAGGCACAAAGCAGCGAGCACGCCCACCCCCATCAGGCACCAAGCGTTGAGCCGCAGACTCAGGAGCTCAGGTGTTATCTTTCCTGCAGGATTAAGCTTGGCTGCTGGAGACAAGAGTCTGGGGAAAATGTCTCTGGACTCAGAAGCGCCCCACAGCTCCCAGGGCTCCAGGGCATAGGAGCAGGCACATCCCCGGCTCACTTACTATTGCAGACTGACGCCAAACTGCTGGGTGGGCAGCGGGGGCCGCGGGGGCGGCGTCTTGGTGGGAGGTGGCGTCTGGCCCTCGTGCAGGCTCTGGAGCTTCTCATCGTACCTGCGGACACAACAGAGGCTGGGCTCTCACCTGGCAGGGTAGCTGGCATCCATGGAGGCACTGGGTGGAGCTGGATACCCCACAAACACCTGCAGGACACCTGGGCGTCCCCTCCCTCTGGGCGCACATGCCACGCAGCCAGCTCACATTCACGCGGTCACAATCCCCCACTGCTGTGGGCTATTCTTGCAACAGGCAGTAGCCCTGCCCCCAGCAAACGTCCATTCTCTCCTGCGACCCCTGGCCAGCGGGCCTACCCTGGCCGGCAGAGCGGCCTCACCTGCTTGCCATGCGGTCAGCCCTGAGGTGGGCGTGACCGCCCTCAGCTCTCCTGAGTGTCTGAAATTAAGACAAACGCTGGCTTCTAATGCTAAAGGGGACTTGTCCCTTTTGTTAATTACTTGATCCCCAGTGTCTGGAAAGGGCTTGCGGCCTAGTAGATGCTCAATTAAAATATTTGTTGAATGAACGAAGAAAGCCATGAACAGCTGGACTCTGAAGAGGATGGATAAATTCTGAAGGAAGCTTAATCTTAAAGCCTTCCAGTAAAAAGAACCTCTGTGCTGGGCGCGGTAGCTCACGCCTGTAATCCCAGCACTTTGGGAGGCCAAGGCAGGCGTTTCACTTGAGGTTAGAAGTTCTTTTTTTTTTTTTTTTTTGAGACGGAGTCGCTCTGTTGCCCAGGCTGGAGCGCAGTGGCCGGATCTCAGCTCACTGCAAGCTCCGCCTCCCGGGCTTACGCCATTCTCCTGCCTCAGCCTCCCGGGTAGCTGGGACTACAGGCGCCCGCCACCTCGCCCGGCTAGTTTTTTGTATTTTTTAGTAGAGACGGGGTTTCACCGTGTTAGCCAGGATGGTCTTGATCTCCTGACCTCGTGATCCGCCCGTCTCGGCCTCCCAAAGTGCTGGGATTACAGGCTTGAGCCACTGCGCCCGGCCTGGGTTAGGAGTTCAAGACCAGACTGGACAACATGATGAAATCCCGTCTCTACCAAAATTACAAAAATTAGCTGGGCATGGTTGTGCACGCCTGTTATCCTGGCTACTTGGGAGGCTGAGGCAGGAGAATCACTTGAACCCAGGAGGTGCAGGTTGCAGTGAGCCGAGATCGTGCCACTGCAGCCTGGGCGACAGAGCAAGACTCCATCTCACAAAAGAAAAGAAAAGAGCCTCTGTGCAGCAGGTTAACAGTCCTTCCTTAACAGAGTCCTTCCTTAACACAGACAATTACATATTGAGGCCCTACTATGTGCCGGGCACTGTGCAAACAGCAGTAACCCGGCCACAGGATAGGGGGAGAACATGAGCATCAGTCAGCAGCTCGGGAGCAAGGCAGTCAGTGACACAAGATGGTGCAGGCACGTGTTGCAGAGGCACCCGACACGCAGGGAAGGTCTGCAGAGAAGGCGGCACACTGGACTGAGCCTGGCCAGCCAAGCAGGTGTGAGCCGCTGCCACGTGTGGTTGTCCTTTGTGAGTTAATCACAGCGCTCTGTGCCCTGAGTGGCTCCCCAGAGAGGTCTCTGTCCCTCATGAGGGGCCCACCATGAAAGCGTTACTTTGTGTACTTTACAGATTGGGAAACTGAGGCTTGTCAAGGTCTGGGGACATGCCTCAGGTCACAAGCTAGGACGACAGCCAGGATTCAGGACCCCAAGGCCCTGCCCTGCTGCTTTGCCAGTGGGTCTCAGCCTCCGGTCCTCACAGCACCCACCAGGAAGTATGGGGGGGTGGATAAAATCCAGACTTAGCCCCCAAGTCCAGTAGATGCTCAAAAGCATCAGGGTTGGACGTGTCCTCTGGGGTTCTGCTGCAAGGCTATGGAACTGGGGTAGCGGCTGCCTACTGAGTAAGTTCAGGAGCTCCCAATGCCCAAGCCCACGCCCCCTCCCAAACCTTGTCCCCTCTGACTCACAGGACCCTGCACCCTCAGTGTTGCCAGCCACCTGCACATTCCAGAGGCCCTAGATTGCACCCAGTAGCCATTGAGAAGCCGGAGCTGGGTGTTTCAGATGCCGTCCATTTCATCCCCAAATTGCTCTCCCACGCGGGAGGATGTGAAGTTACCCTTTGTCACCAGATCAAATCACTTCCACCACAGAGCTGCTAAAAATACATCTTCTGAGCCGTCTCCACAGACTCCCCCGGGTCACTCTAATGAGGTCTGGGACTGGGGTCTTGCCAGGGGACCAGGGATTCCCATCATCCTCCCATGGCCTCCAGGTCCAGTTCACTCTCCTCTGCTTGGCACCAAGGACTCCTGGTCCAAGGTGACCTCCAGTTTCACGTTCACCAACTTCTGCTTAATCATGTGGGACTTCTCGCTGCCTCCAGATCTCCCAATATTTCACCCACATGTTTGCAGGAGGGCTTCCCTCTGCTGGAAATGTGCTTCCCTGCCCTCTTGATCTAACCAACCGTCCCTGTGAAACTCACTTTAAACGGCCGGGCGCGGTGGCTCAAGCCTGTAATCCCAGCACTTTGGGAGGCCGAGACGGGTGGATCATGAGGTCAGGAGATCGAGACCATCCTGGCTAACATGGTGAAACCCCGTCTCTACTAAAAATACAAAAACTAGCTGGGCGAGGTGGCGGGCGCCTGTAGTCTCAGCTACTCGGGAGGCTGAGGCAGGAGAATGGCTAAACCCGGGAGGCGGAGCTTGCAGTGAGCTGAGATCCGGCCACTGCACTCCAGTCCGGGCGACAGAGCGAGACTCCGCCTCAAAAAAAAAAAAAAAAAAAAAAAAGAAACTCACTTTAAGAGCCACCTCCTCCTGGAAGTCTTCCTGGATTACCCCCACATATCAGTCCCCTCCCCAGCTGGGTTCAATGCCTCCTCTGGCCCCTGTCATCACTGATTTGTGGCCCTCACTAGCCTGAGCGTGTCATGAGAGCAGGGACCACACTCTCTAAACACCTCTATATCCCAGCACCTGCCACGTAACTTGGCATCCGGAGAGAAGTTATTATCTCCATTGCCCCTGCAAAGCTACCAGTCTCACCTGCATGCACTTTGGCAAGAGCCTACACCTTTAAAGGAGCCCCTCAGAGAGGGAGACGGGGCAGAGGGAACCCAGGCTGGGGGTCCAGAGACCCAGGCTGGATCTGGCCACACCCCGTACTGGCTGCGTGGCACGTGCCTTCCCAGGCAGCCTCTATTCATCCGGGCCTGCATTTAAGCCTCGTAGTGGGCACACCAATCAAGCTTTCAGCATCCAGCAGACGGGTCATTTTCTAGAGCGCCCACGACGTCCCTGAGAACATTTCATTCTGTACACAGCGTTATCCACACGCCTGGGAAATTCCCCCAATTTTCTGCTCAAAAGCAAAAACGGTAAACACCAAGGCAACAAACGGCCATTGCCAGGCTAGGGCTTATTTTTTAAATCAGGTCTGCAGTGGTGGGCGAGGAAAACAGCCCGTCCTGCATACAACCTTTGCAATCTCATTTCTCTGAGTCAGCAGCTGCAGATCTTTGTCGACGCCGCAGATTTCTGAGCCAAAGCCAGCCAAGCACACATTTGGAAATGAAGCCTTAAACATTGATGGGATCGAACCAAGCCCTTTGGAAGCACAAAGATGTACTGACGTGGCTTCTGGGGTCTAACCGGCACTCACCGCAGAACTTCGGGAGGGATTATCAGCTGGTCGTATTTAAGGTGTTCATGGAGCTGGCTCAGGTAGTTGAAATAGGTGACTTTTTTCCCAAACTTGTGACTAAGAAAGCAGAAGCAAGAGAATAAAAAAACCATTAGGCACCAGCAGAGAGACCAAGGGTTGCAGGGAGGGAGGGCAGGGGAGCTGGCAGCAGAACAACGCAGGCATTTTTCATATTAAGAAAATGTAAACGCTGACACAACTTAAAACCCGAACATGACAAGCAGCGCACGCCGGGAGATATTTTGCTTTCACGAGATCTCCAATGCACCAAACACTCTGGAGTGGCTCATTTGCATAAAAATAAATATCTGCCTCCAATTTACATCTGCCCTGAATTTGCATAGATAGAGGAGATAGCGGGCGTGCCAAGAAGCGCTTTTAGGGGATGCAGGTTAGGCAGGGGGCACTAAGGCACTGGCACAGACAACCTCTGAGGTTGATGCCTGCCCCAGGGCAGCCTCAGCTGCTGGTGGTTTTGGGGTCAGTGGTGGCTTCACATTTGGCCACCTCTTCTAAGGACGGGGATCAACGAGGCTCTCCAACTTTGTCTCCATGACAGTCTCTGGGACCTCAGGGAGTAGCGTAACCAGAAGGTCAGACATGCCCTGGCCAGGTGCAGCAATTCCGTTTCCTCCCTCCCCTTGTGCCCCAGGGCAATTCACTCCCTCTCAGGGCCTGGGTCTGAAAGTGGGGGATCCCCCTCCTAAGTGACGGCAGAAGACAATGCAAGGCTATTTGCACATCTAGTCCACTGCCTGATGTCTGGTGGACATGCTTGCTGCGACGATTGCTATTAGTAACAAGGCTCAGCATGAATTGCAAAGTGGGGATCACTGACAGATGGATGTGAGCATGCCTCTATACAGAAGCCTGTAATCCTCCCCTTCTTTATGACAGTCTAGGTTTGGTTTTTGTCATAAATATATCATTTGAGTTTTATTTTGTAGGACAATATTATTTCCTTATTGTATATGTTTAAAATATACAACTTTTTTTTTCCCCCCCGAGATGGAGTCTCGCTCTGTCACCCAGGCTGGAGTGCAGTGGTGTGATCTCGGCTCACTGCAGCCTCTGCCTCCTGGGTTCAAGTGATTCTCCTGCCTCAGCCTCCTGAGTAGCTGGGATTACAGGTGCACACCACCACGCCTGACTAATTTTTGTATTTTTAGTAGAGACAGGGTTTCTCCATGCTGGCCAGGCTGATCTTGAACTCCTGACCTCATAATCTGGCCAGTTCGGCCTCCCAAAGTGCTGGGATTACAGGCATGAGCCACCGTGCCCAGCCAAGATATACAACTATTAATGTGGATAAAGAATTATACTGTTACTGGAAAAGGAAAGTTATGCATTCGGCCAAACCGAAGATATTTTATGTTATTTTATGACAATTTGAAAGTCTTAAAATAAGTATTCATGTATTTTCAATGTTATTTTGTGAAATCAAAATAATTCAAGTTACCATTGCAAAAACAAAAAATATGGAGATCATGACAGGTAGGAGGATCCGAAGGGACACCGCCAGCCCAGCTGTCAGCCCAACGCTCAGCCCACTGCCAGTGCCAGGTAGTTCCCAAAGGAGCCCGAGGGAGGCCGAGCTGTGTGTATTGGCTCCCCCTAGTGGACGAGAAAGAATCGGATCCGGGGGCCGGGGGAGTGGGGGCGGGGACTGCTCGGTTTCTGCATTCAAGGACGCCGCCAGGTAGCAGGCCAGGGAACCCGGGCTGAAGGCTGGGGCGGCAGAAGAGCCACCAAAGTGCAGTGTGCCCCTCACACCAAAGACAATGGGAGGGAGGAAAGCGGCGCCTGCCTTAGTCCTTGCACCCCAGTCCCCGGGGAAAGGGGCTGGTGGGACCCCTGCGGGAGTGTCCTCACCGCCTGCCCATTTAGACTCCACAGGACTCGGGGACAGTCCGGTCTCTGCTGGAAGGCTGCCGGAGGGTCTTTCCGGGGCTGTAAAGTGCTGTCAACGTCCTGTGTGATGGGTAGAAGGAACCTACTAAGGGCAAAGGGAGCCTTGCCCCTCTGCAGTACCCATTCTCAGGGACAGAAGAGCTACAGGGAGGCCTCCCATGCCCAGCCCCTCACCTTCCTCTCTGCAGCCTCCCTGACCCCTCCTGCAGGCCAGGCTCTGCCGAACATGGACTCAGGGGCAGGCGCAGCCAGAGCCCTACCACTTGCCTCTCACTCTCGGGAAAGGGCCCACAGGCCAGCTCAGCCAGGGACTCCCGACACGGCGGGCGGCAGTCATGGGGTTCTTGTTAGAGCCGCAGCCACAGGCACCACCTGTGGGGGTGTGAGTCGGGAGGTCTGGGCCAGACCCAGGGCTCTTTTGTGTGTGGGCGTTTGAGAGCCTCAGAGTTCCTCCACTTCCTTCATTTACGAATGAAGACTTGGGGAACAGAGAGATTAGGTGGCTGCCCAAGACCTCACAGGCAACGGGCAGCAGAGCCCAGTCTGGGCTCCAGAGTCCCAGCCCAATTCCTGTGGTCCTCTCCTGGCAGCTGCCAGGCACGAGGCAGGATGAGGGGCAGAGCCACACAGGCTCAGGCTGGATCCCAGCCCATGCCCTTCCTCGTGGTGCGACCTTGGGTGTAACCTTTCTGAGAATCAACCTCTTCTTCTTTGAAATGGGGAAAATGTGGCTGACTTCACAGTACAATTTTGCAGTGCCTGGGATATAAGGTGCATAAGATATTGGAATCAAATTAATACAAAAGGGTAGTTTAAAAAGATTTTTTTTCGGCCGGGCGCGGTGGCTCAAGCCTGTAATGCCAGCACTTTGGGAGGCCGAGATGGGCGGATCACGAGGTCAGGAGATCGAGACCATCCTGGCTAACACGGTGAAACCCCGTGTCTACTAAAAAATACAAAAAAACTAGCCAGGCGAGGTGGCGGGTGCCTGTAGTCCCAGCTACTTGGGAGGCTGAGGCAGGAGAATGGCGTGAACCCGGGAGACGGAGCTTGCAGTGAGCTGAGATCCGGCCACTGCACTCCAGCCTGGGTGACAGAGCGAGACTCTGTCTCAAAAAAAAAAAAGATGTTTTTTCCTTTTTTTGAGGAGGAGTTTCACTCTTGTTGCCTGGGCTGGAGTACAATGGCGCGATCTTGGCTCACTGCAACCTCCGTCTCCTGGGTTCAAGCGATTCTCCTGCCTTAGCCTCCTGAGTAGCTGGGATTATAGGTGCCCGCCACCACGCGCCGCTGATTTTTTGTATTTTTAATACAGACGGGGTTTCGCCATATTGGCCAGGTTGGTCTCGAACTCCTGACCTCAGGTAATCTGCCCACTTCAGCCTCCCAAAGTGCTGGGATTAAGGGGTGAGCCACTGCTCCCAGCCAGCTTAAAAACATTTTAAAACAGGGCCAGGTGAGGTGGCTCATGCCTATAATCCCAGCACTTTGGGAGGCCAAGGCTGAAGGACTGCTTGAGCTTAGGAATTCAAAACCAGCCTGGGTAACATGGCAAAACCCTGTCTCCACTAAAAATACAAAATTTAGCTGGGCATAGTGGCTTGGGGTGTCCAAGCCCTGCCCATTTCAAAGAGAAGCCTGGCCATGGGCGACCTCCTCCTGGGTGGAAACCTCTCAGCCCCTGGAAGAGTCAGCCTGGTAATGCCTTTGCACACTGAAGGCCTTGGGCCAACACCACAGTTTGTGCCAGAAATGTGATTGAGGGTGGGGGCCTTGGGCTGTATTCATCTCATCTCAGGAGGGGCTGGAGACTGAGTGACTGAGGTCAGCCGGGTGGATACTCCGTGCCTACATGACTGACCCGCAACAAAAACGCTGGGCACCAAGGCTCGGTGAGCTTCCCTGGCCAGCCATGCTCCCTCCTCCTCCACACATTCTTGCTGGGAGAGTGGAGCACTGTCTGTATGAAACCGCCTGGAGAGAACAGCCAGGAGCTTGCACTGGACCTCCGGGACTCAGCCCTGTGTGCCTTTTACCTTTGCTGACTTAAATCTGTGCCCTGTCTCTGTAACAGACCACACCAATGAAGGTAACAGCTTTCCTGAGATCTGTGAGTCCCTCTGGAAATTCACAGAACCTGAGGGTGGTCACAGAGTGTGGGGTCTCAGGTCAAGGCAGGGGGCTAAACACCAGGTGCAAACCCCACAGGTGTCAAAGGCCAGCACTCCTGCCCATGACCTGGGCCGGCCTTGTGACCCCCCGCAGACCCCCAAGCGGGTGGGGAGCCCCAGATCCACAGGCACCCTGGAGACGGGCCCTCCGTGGCACGTGGATAGGGAAGGCCGTCCCACGGACACTGAGGGACCTCCAACCCCAGCGGGGTCCTCTCCCACAGTCCCGCACACCTGATGAGCGGCTTGAAGATGTTCCACAGGACCTTGATGAAGCTGGTGGGGTGCACCACGTAGAGGGCCTTCAAGTTCTTCTTGTATCTGAGGAGGAAAACGGGGGATGACTTCAGGCTGCCAGGCTCCGAGAAACACCCCACGCCCAATAACCCAAGAAAAGCTGCCTCCACTCTGAGTCTCAGAATGTTACTTCTCTCAACGGGATCAATTTAAGGACATCAAACAAAGAATGAAATAAACTCAGGGAAAATCAGGACCCCTCACCCACTGCCCCCGCCAGGGACGCCTGCAGCCCTTTACAGTTCGCAGAGGCACACGTGCAGGTCGGAGCCCTGTTTATAGGCACTCACTCACACCAGGGTGGGGTGGGGGTCTGGAGCACAACCTGGGGGCAATGTGGCAACAGCTCTCAGAATTAAAACTGCACAGAGCCTCTCGGCCAACACCTCCCCTGCAGGAGCTGACCCGGACCAGAAGGAGCTCACCATGTTGGTTATGATGGGAAAAAACCCGGTAATAACCTAAACATCAGCCGGCCAGAGGCTGGTTCAATGCAACAGCCGCCTGTTTGGACGAACAGAGGCAAGATGGCGCATTTCCGGGTTCTTCATCACCGGCTTTTCCCGTGCGCACAAAAATGCAGCTGACACCCAGGAAGGTACAGATTAATCAGGCATGCGCCAGGTGATGTCAATCCAAAGAGACCAAGATTTACCTGGTGGCACCTGCGGAGCGCCCCCCCCCCCCCACACACACACACACACCCGTGCCCCGCCTATTGCCCTTCCACTCCTAAAAAAGCCACTCCCGGCAGACGTGCGGGCCGGGCTTCCTCAGCCCCCACCTTTGTCTGGACTGCATTAGGAACTCTGCCGGAGAGCTCTACCGGGTGACTCTCTCGGCCTCCTTTGCCGGAGGCCAACAGACTTCACCCCCATACCTTTTTCCCTGGAGCTAGATGACCAAAGAATAAATTTGCAGTTTCGCTTTTAGCCTTGCCTACTCGCTGGTTCTTTTGTGCTCTCTCTGGTGGTCTTAGAAAAACAAATCACCGCCCACACAATGGAATACCAGGTGAGCTTCCCTCTCTCCTTCTTCCCAGTCCCAACACTTCCTTCTTGAATATTTCAGTCCAAAACCATCAGGTTGGGCAAGAAAGGTACCTCTAGCGACGGGGAACTCACCACCCCTGCAGACATTCCACTTTTGGGTAGTTTGATGCCTAGAGTGTCCCTCCTTTTTGCTTCTCCTGAGCCGAGATCTGTAACGTTAGCCCTAACACCCAGCCCTATCCACCCTCCTGGGGAGCGGGAGAGTCACACAGAACAAGTCTGCCTCTTTCATCTGATGACTTGAAGGCCACGGCTGTCACGTTCCTCTCTTCCCTGCCTAGTCCCCTTTGGCCAAGATTAAATGATCGCCAGTTGGAAGTCACTGCTTCAAGTCTCCCCACCTGCGTGGCTCTGCTTATCAACGCCCTTCAATGACAGCCCTGACAGCCTCCCCAGGCTGCAGCAAGGCCGGCCTCCTTCCCCGGGCTGGTGCTTTGTCACTGCTCACAAGTCCCTGCTGGCAACACAGATTCCAACTCGCCAGCTAGATTTCATACATCGACCACCAGCACATCTTACCTGGATGTTAAGGAATTCTGCTGCTCTCTCTCAAGCGGGAATGACCCGTTCCTGATGTGCGAACCGGCAGCCCCCTCGAGAAAGGGAAGGGAAACCACCTGGGCTGATTTCGGGTTTGTTTCTCTGAGCTGATTTCTGGCAACTGAGAAGTGGGGGGAAGGTACCTCAAGGAATCTGGGGTGCATCTTCAATTGTCACGTGGGGAAGTGCAGAGGGCAAAACCTTCAGCTGCTTTAGCTCAAGACAGGGCTACTGTGCACATCCTGCTGTGTCAGCCTGAGCCTCCTGAAAGGGTTGCTTTAAACACACCACTGACCTCTCCTCAAGCACCTGCCATGACTCCCTGCTGCCTCTTAAACACAGTCCAGCATCCTCTGTGCCCCTCCCTCCTTTGCTGCCTTCCTCCACGGCTCCCCAAGTGAACCCTACAGTCCAGCCCCCCAACTGCACCAAAGTCCACCCTGCTCTTTCTTGCACCTGGCCATACCTTGTACCAGAAACAAAATCCAGTGATTGCCACTTCACGACACCCTGCCCACCACTCCACGGGCAGCTCAAAGGCTGCCTCCTCCATGCAGCCTTCCTGATTACGCTGGCTGGAACCTTGGTACTTCCTGCCAGTACCACTTCACTTCTCCATCCTCCCATCTAATGCTTATTAAAAGCTTGCCAGCCGGACACACTGGCTCACGCCTGTAATCCCAGCACTTTGGGAGGCCCAGGCAGGCGGATCACGGGTCAGGAATTCGAGACCAGCCTGGCCAACATAGTGAAACCCCGTCTCTACTAAAAATACAAAAATTAGCCGGGCATGGTGGCTCACGCTTGTAGTCCCAACTACTCGGGAGGCTGAGGTATGAGAATCACTTGAACCTGCGAGGCGGAGGTTGTGGTGAGCCGAGGTCTCACCACTGTACTCCAGCCTGGACAACTGAATGAGACTCTGTCTCAAAAAAAAAAAAAAAAAAAGCCTGCCATATGCAGACCCTTTCCCACCTGCAAGGGATGCAGAGACAGGTCAGGGGTCACAGCCTAGTGCAGGAGGCAGACCCGTTCACAAACCCCTAAGTGTTAGGATTGCTGTCTGCTCAGGAACAGTGAGGCTGCAGGGGAGGGGCTATTGATTCTCCCAGGACAACCCAGGAAGGCTTCCAGGAGGAGGACATGAGCTGGGGCTAGGCCATCTCCAGCTTATACAGGTGCCCAGTAAATGACTACAAAATGCAGCAACAATTCTTTGCCTAAGACATGGGACAGGGAACCAAGAAGTCCCTCCAAAGGTCCTACTGATAATGACAGCAGGACCCAAAAGGCAACTGGAGGAAGGATTTCTGGGACATTCAGGCACTGCTTCCCACTGTCCCACTGACTCAGGTATCTGTGAAGCAGATTTCTGTTACAGGTTTGAAAGGACTTCGAAGAAGGAAAACCCAGAGGAATCTAGAATATCCACATCAACGCCCACCGCCGCAGTCTACGAGCCAGATATATTGCAAAGTTGATTGCTAGGCAGGACGTCCCTCAGGAGAAGTCCGCTGACTCCAGGCCATGGCCGAGTGGTGAGTAGCGTGGGGTGGGGGAGGGAGGTGGGGGAGGGAGGTGGGAGCCTGGGGTGGGGTCCTGCCCTACCACACCCAAGCTGAGTGACCACAGGTAAGTCACTTGCTCTCTGGGGCCTGTGTCCTCATCTGTAAAATGGAACTGCCCATCCTACCAATAGTAGGCATCAGAATGCCCCTTGCAGGCTGTAAAGGGCTGTGCAGGCAGGAAGAGGGGTTAGGGAAGAAACAGTCATGAAGTTGTTTCTTTGCCAGTAATTCACTGGACCACAGGGGTGGGCAAATGGGCACGCAGGACGAACCCAGCCTGCTTCCTGCGTCAGTACAGCCCGCAAGCTAAAAATGGCTTTTTGTGTTTTTAAGCGGTTGAAAAAGAAACAGAAGATTTCATGACACGTGAAAATGACATGAAATTCACATTTCAGTGTCCATAGCGTTTTACTGGAACACGGTCCAACAGAGTTGTTGCAATAGAGTGACTGGCCTGCAAAGCTAAAATACTGACTGTCTGGCCCTTTAAGAGCAAGGGTGTTGGCTGCTTGGCGTGGTGGCTCACGCCTGTAATCCCAGTACTTCCGGAGGCTGAGGTGGGAGGATCGCTTGAGCCTGGAGTTTGAGACCAGCCTGGGCCACACAGTGAGATCCCCGTCTCTACAAAAAAATACAAAAACTAGCTGGGTGTGGTGGTGCATACCTGTAATCCCAGCTACTCAGGTGGCTGAAGCAAGAGGATTGCTAGAGCCCACTGAACTCCAGCCTGGGCGACATTTTCCTTTCTTTTCTTTTTTTTCTTTCTTTTCTTTTGTATTTTTAGTAGAGATGGGGTTTCACCATGTTGGCCAGCCTGGTCTGAAACTCCTGACCTCAGGTGACCTACTCACCTTGGTTTCCCAAAGTGCTGGGATTACGGGCATGAGACATGGTGCCTGGCCGAGACCGTCTCTTTAAAAAAAAAAAAAAAAAAAAGAAAGAAAATAAAAATAAAGGAAAAGAAAGAATCCTCTGCCCGGGATTCCAAAGTCTTAGCCAGAGGGGTGGTGAACCCCCACTGCCCCACGTTTGCTCACCCCCTACCCTCCGCCCTTCCAGGCCCCTCCCCCACTGCATACTCTGTGACCACCTGTGGCCACAATGCCTCCTCCTGCCACACCTAGCCCACACCCACGTCCCTGAAGGCTTGCGGGCACGCACTTCCTGTCGAACTCCTTGTATGCGCTCTGGAGCCAGCCCAGGGATGGCTTGTTCCGGCTGTTCAGCCCGTAGTGGAAATAGACGATGGTATAATCGTTCTCGACGTACTGGTCCAGCGTGTACTTCAAATACCTGGGCATAACACAGAAGATTCAGTTATGAAAATCATCTACTCATTATTGAAACCCAACGTTTCCTACAACGGAAGCTGTGATCACCCAGTGGGTGCCAGCACTGGGCCACACGGAGACTCCATGCACCGGGGGCCCCGGTCCTCATTTCCCAGATGACCTCTGAGGCTGAGGCGTTAAGTGACTTATCTAAAGTCACACAACTAGTAAGTGGATGTGGTAGGCGAAAATATGGGCCGTGGAAAGAAATCTTTATCAAATCCGTGGAACCTGAGAATATGACCTTATCTGGGAAAAAAGGTCTTTGCAGGTACAATTAAATTTAGGACCTTGAGAGGAGGGGCTCATCCTGGACTACCCAGGCGGACCTTCCGTGCAATCACATGCATCCCTCTAAGGCAGACGTGAAGATGAGAAATCAGAGGGGAGAAGGTCACGTGAAGACAGAAGCAAAGCAGAGCAGAGTGTGACGTGGCCACCAGCCCTGGAAGGCCAAGGACTGCTGACAGCCTTTATGGGCTGGACAGGCAAGGAAGGGATTCTCCCTCCGCAGGGAGCACGGCCCTGCCCACACCTTGATTTTGAACTTCCAGCCTCCAGAACTGTGAGAGAATACACTTCTGGTTTTATGCCACCACGTGTGGTCATGGTTACGGCAGCCCCGGGAAACTCACGAGGAGGATGAGCTGGGATTCGAACCCAGGAATGCTTGACTGCTCAACCCTTGCCGTTAACCCCAACACCATAGGCCCTTCCACCTCAGACGCCCTGCTGCTTGCTGCATTTCTAAGGCAAGCAATTCCCTCTTTCCAGGTGAGCTTCTAACATTTTGCTTTTCATTATAAAGTCAGAGTCCTGACACTGCCCTGTGTCTGTCACCTACCACCCCCTATGGTGTAGGCTCTACCCACTTCCCATGGACCACGTTCCATCCTGCCCTGCTGCACCGAGGAAGCATTGTCTTCACGTTACCTGTGAGAAGGGGATTGCCCTGCCATCTGCAGGAGGAAGGGCTGCAGAAGGACCTCCTTCCTAACCCTCCATCAGCACTCTGCAGGGCTCGACACTGAATCAGTCAGGCCATGATCCCTCAGCTCAGGTTGTCCAGGTTCTCACCTGGAGCACATCTTGTAATTAATCCACCCAGGTGGTCCTGCTCTCTGAGGCTGTGGGCGGGGTGCTCTGCAGACAGATGCCCCCAGAACTGCCTCAGGAGAAAGCCCCAGCTGCCTGTGCCCATCTGCAGATACTCAGCTGATCTTGCACTGCCCAGAAGCCTGGAGACCAAGGATGCCAGCTTCTCCTTTGTGCATCTGATTTATAAGCAACGTCAGAGTGTCCTCTGTCAAAAGCCCAAACTAGGGCCGGGCGCGGTGGCTCAAGCCTGTAATCCCAGCACTTTGGGAGGCCGAGACGGGCGGATCACGAGGTCAGGAGATCGAGACCATCCTGGCTAACACGGTGAAACCCCGTCTCTACTAAAATACAAAAAACTAGCCGGGCGAGATGGCGGGCGCCTGCAGTCCCAGCTACTCGGGAGGCTGAGGCAGGAGAATGGCGTGAACCCGGG
>NC_045452.1:26705104-26707983 GCF_002776525.5 Piliocolobus tephrosceles | reverse complement strand
AAAAAAAAAAAAAAAAAAAAAAAAAAAAAAAAAAAAAAAAAAAGCCCAAACTACCTAAACTGCAGACCTGAACACATTCAGTTCTCTCAACGACCTTAGCAGGCAGGTACTATTATCTCCATTTTATAGACAAGTCAACTGAGGCTCGCAGAGGTGAATCAGTCAGGGGCAGAGCTGGGCTTTGAACCAAGCAGCCTGGCTCCAGCATCCACACACTCAGCGTCCCTGAGAGCCATGGGCTGCCATCCACGCCTGCTCCCATCCCATTGTCTGCTTTGATGTGGAGAAATCACCCACATGTGACCTGACACCGTGTGTGATTTCAGATCACCTGTGGTGGAAGTAACTTCAACACTCATTTTCCAGCGCATTGCCTGTCTTGAACGCCATGTGGGCTAAGCCACTGGGGCATACTTCGCCCAGGTCATCCTTTATTGAGTCACTCTCAGAAGAACAGGGCGAGACTTCCACCTGAACACAGAGGGGTAGAAGCGTCCCCAAGCCACTGAGAACTTCTCACTCCTCCTCACTTCTGAGGATAGTCACTTTCGCATTTCGCAAATGACTTTTTCGAGAAAGGGAAACTGAGGCCAGTGTCTCTGCACAGCTCATCTTCCCACTCTGGACGCCTCCTCGTAAAAGCAGGAACCCTTCCTCTGGCCCCAGTTCTGGGCTCCTCCGGGTGCCTTCTGTTCAGTGTGCTAAAATCCTCTGGGTGTCAACGCATCTGCCCACGTGCTCAGCACAGGAAGTCATTAACTAAATTACCAGTTGGGTTTCAAAGACAGACTTGTTTCTTCATCCACTTCAAAAATAGGAGCATGCATCTGGCCACAGAAAAGCCATCCGGTTGAAATGGATAGGGAGGATAACGTACGGAGTGTTTTTTTTCATGAAGACTGCAGAGAAGGCTAAGCCTGATGGCTCTTCTTATCAAGGCCAAGAAGCCCACAGAGCACCTTTACATGAGTTAGAAAAAGATGCGTTTTTCTCTGGGAAGATGCTTGTCCCGCACTGAGTGAAAAAGAGTACCAGCTGATGGTAGCGTCTCATGTGGTTAGCCTTGTGCAGTGAACAACCTATACAACTGTTCATGGAAGCCATGCTTACTACTTCCACCTAATAGGAAAGGAATCTTGGATAAGCACATAAAAGAGCACAAGGTACCAGTTTGTTGTCAGAGGTGCTTTTCGTCCAATGGAGTTGAAATTCACATAACATAAATTAACCATTTTAAAGCAAACAATCCAGTGACATTTAGTGTATTCACAAAGTTGTGCAATTACCTCTCTATGGTTCTGAAATATTGTTATCACCCCAAAGGAAAACCGAGACCTGTTAAACAGGCACTCTCCTCATCCCTCCTCCAGGCCCTAGCAACCACCAATTCGCTTTCTGTCTTCGAGGGTACTTTTGTCTTTATAAGAACAGCAAATCCTGAGCTCCCTCCTGGCCCAGCAGCAGCCCCTCGGGGAGAGCTGACCCACAGGTCACGGGTCTTTCCGTGCCTAAATGACCTGACAAGGGAATGCGTCCTCTCAAGACGACCCCAAGATACGAACTTTTCCTGAATCTGGCATCCGTCTCTCCCTGTGTGCCTGGTCAACACCAAGAGTGGGCAGCAGGCTGGCATCTCACTGGAGTGAACACCCTCTGGGGAAAGCCAGCCTCACTGTCTGGGGTAACCAGCTCCAGGATCCCAGCTCGCCCCATGCATCCTGCAGGTCTCACCGTGTAGCAGCAGCACCGGTGGAAGCTGCTCCTGGCACCTGCTCCCTGCGAGGTCTCTGCCTTCACCACTGCAGTTTCAGCCGTGGTCGGAAGATTCTTTAACAGACCAGATAGGATGCATATATTGGGGGGACTCTCATGAAGCAACCAGCCCAAAGTCTTCTGGGTGCTTCTACGATCCGATCGTGCCTTTGTTCATCTTGAGTTGGGGGTTCCAGGTCGCAGCCTACTCCCCGAGTTCCTTGGCTTTAACAGTTAGATGCTGGCATCTGGAAGTGGCGGAAGGCACAGCCTCCCTGCCAGGGTCATGTCCTGAGCTGTGCCCAGCAGCGAGGGAGTCCGTGGCAGGCCAGGTGCCATGCTCCTTGTCCTCACAAGGGCACAATAAGTGTTTCCAGGGACACCCAGAGATTGGCCAGGGCTCGGCCTCGAGAATGAAGCTCAACCAGTTCACTGTCGGGGAGCAAATTCCAAGGCCCTGAGAACCTAACTTCCCTCCACTGAGACTGAGCTTCTCCCCTGGGCCTGGGGAGCGCTCACTCACCTGGACAGGGATTCTGGCAGAGGCGCTGCTCTCGCTATTTTGCCAACTCTTCCCCCAGCAGCAGCTCTCCTGGGCCCCGGGGTTTCACCAGGAAGGAGGCTCGGTGGCCGCCTTATGAAAGCAGTGTGGCCAGCACAGCAGACACCAGCAGCCAGGGACAGATGAAAGAGGGTGACAGGACGCCCAAGGCCATACACAGGGGAGGGGCAGGTGCTGCCTTCTGAGCAATGGGAAACAGCCAGTGCAGAGGGTGCAGGGCAGGAGGCCCAAGTGGCTTTGAGAAGGGTGACGGAGGGAGAGAAGGAAGCAGGCAGACTTAAGAGGACCGGAGGCCCGGGCCAGAGCTCAAGAATGTGGACTCAAAGACGTCCTGGGCTAGAGAAGGCTCAGTCCTGCAGGGGGTCTGGTGGCCTGGGGGTCATGTGACAGCCATCTGAGGGCCCAAGAGTCAATCTAGTTTAGGTTAGCCTTTCACTCTGAACACCCGGCCTATGCTAAGCACGCAACTTAGTGATGGAGAAGTGTGTGCACGGGAGGAAGTGTGTGCATGAGAGGTGGTGTGGGCACGGGAGGAGGTGTGGGCACGGGAGGAGGTGTGGGCACG
>NC_045452.1:26704736-26705094 GCF_002776525.5 Piliocolobus tephrosceles | reverse complement strand
GGCACGGGAGGAGGTGTGGGCACGGGAGGAGGTGTGGGCACGGGAGGAGGTGTGGGCGCGGGAGGGAGGAGGTGTGGGCGCAGGAGAAGATGTGGGCACAGGAGGTGGTGTGGGCACGGGAGGAGGTGTGTGTAGGGGAAGGGGTGTGAGCATAGCAGGAGGTGTGTACATGGGAGGGGGTGGGCCCATGGGAGGGAGTGTGTGTGTGGGAGGGGGTGTAAGCATGGAAGGAGGTGTGTACATGGGGGGTGTGGGCACAGGAGGAGGTATGTACATGGGAGGGGTGTGTACATGGGAGGGGGTGTGTCCATGGGAGGGGGTGTGAGCACGGGAGGAGCTGTGTGCATGGGAGGGGGTG
>NC_045452.1:26688874-26699736 GCF_002776525.5 Piliocolobus tephrosceles | reverse complement strand
ATGCCCGGCTAATTTTTGTATTTTTAGTAGACATGGGGTTTCACCATGTTGGTCAGGCTGGTCTTGAACTCCTGACCTCGCGATCCGCCTGCCTCAGCCTCCCAAAGTGCTGGGGTTACAGGCGTGAGCCACCGCGCCTGGCCTCCAGTGGCTTTTTCAATTGGGACAGCCAGCAGAGAACTCCCTCAGATGGCCGCTCACTGAGGACTGTTCTTGACAGAACAGAGGCCTCTCCCCTTCCTGGGCCTCACCTTGGCCTCAGCTTTGTTCTGTCATCCCATAACTGCAGTTCATGCACCTGAGTTTCCTGTGGGCCCAGGGGGACAGTTCAGGAACCCCCTTCCCTCCTGCTCCTCCAGGGCGTGGCATGGACCCTTCCAGGACTTTTTAGGCTGAGGGCTCTCCTGCGTTCTTGAGGTGTCACCAGATGTCACTCCCCACCAACGCATTTCTCAATTTTTCTGTCCCAGGTGCCGCTTCCCCCATGACCAACATCTAGAAACCAGCCAGAAACCAGATTTCTGTCAAACGGAATTTTGAATGATCTCTCCCTGCTTGAGTGACTATATATACTTGGCCAAATGGAAGCTTTGTAGAATTTTGACACCAACAATAGTGGTTTTTTTGTTTTGTTTTGTTTTGTTATGTTATGTTTTTTGAAATGAAGTCTTACTCTTGCCCAGGCTGGAGTACAGTGGCATGATCTCGGCTCACTGCTACCTCCGTCTCCCAGGTTCAAGCGATTCCCCCTGCCTCAGCCTCCTGAGTAGCTGGGATTACAGGTGCCCGCCACCACGCCTGGCTAATTTTTGTATTTTTAGTAGAGATGGGGTTTAATCATGTTGGCCAGGCTGGATTTGAACTCCTGACCTCAGGGGATCCTCCTACCTCGGCCTCCCCAAGTGTTGGGATTATAGGCATGAGCCACCGCACCTGGCCAGAATAGTGTTTTGTAAATAAAGTTGACTTCAGTATTTTAAGAAGTGGTCATCGTGGGGCTGAGCAAGTGTTTTGGGGTCTGAAGCTCTGGTCTGGGGCTGAGGCTGGGAGCTCAGAGTGGAGATCCATCAGGTGGTATGAAGCAGGGTGGGGAATGGAAGTTTCCAGGTCTGAGGACCAGAAGAGGCGGAGGTAGACGCTCAGAGACATGGAGGGTGGTGAGTGGCAGGGGAGAGAAAGAGAAGTCCACGCCAGACCTGACCTTGCAGGACAACACACGTCCACCGCCCTTGGTTCGGATCTTCCGGCACATAACCCATTCCATGGCTGGCTGGGCTTTCCTGCAGCACACGGGCCTAAAGGGAGTTCAGCTCTCCTTCCGCTTTTGCAAAAATGGTTAGCAACTTCAAACCAAAACCACAGCAGACTTGTGACTCCCTCCCGATAGATTGCTGCTGCCTTTATGATGCGTTTTAATCGCCCTCCACTGGGCGAGAATGATGAATCGCCCCGCGCATCCTGTGGGTAACGGCTCTGGGAATCGTTTCTTTATTCATAAACCAGGCTTCTCCCGTTGCAGAGACAGTGAGTGATGTGGTGTTGTAACCAGCGAGGGGAGAAACAGGGGTCGTGAATTCATCTGATGCCTTGCAGAATTTGCATTTTATTGATAGTTTTCATTTCCTTCTATATTATATCATATTGAAGTCTGGTTTTGATGTGCTGGCCTGTGTTTCCAGAGAACAGCAAGGGGTATTTACTCATATTGACTGATGGCATCAACACAGATGCAGCATTGACGGCTTAATAAGTGGGAAGGTTGAAAGTTCTGGGGATTCTTCTCAGCTGCTGGGGAGACCGAGGGAGCGAGGAAGGCCAGCCTCAGTGTGGGACGTGCACAGGGCAGAGGAAGCTGCGGAGGCTTGGCTGGGAGTCAGCCTCGGCCAGCTGCCCATGTCAACCCATCCTGATGCTTACTTGGCCTTTGGGCCTCAGTTTTCTCACCTGTAAAAGAAGAGATGAGACACAGCACTCCTGGAAGCACCCAGCATCCTACCTGGTCCGTAGTTACAGCTCACCATGCACTTACTGTGTTCTGGGGCTGGGCCAAGATTTCCTGCAGGTTATTGATTTAATCCTTCCTGTAACCCCTCCAAGTCAGTTTCATTAGTATTTCCATATTGTAGATGATCAAAGAGGCACCAGCCCAGCCAGGGACTGGGGAGAGGAAGAGATTCTACTCTGGCAGGCTGGGTACAGCCCTTTGCTTTTTCTTTCTTTTTAAACCTTTTCATTGACCAGGCACAGTGGCTCACGCCTGTAATCCCAGCACTTTGGGAGGCCGAGATGGGCGGATCACGAGGTCAGGAGATCGAGACCATCCTGGCTAACACGGTGAAACCCCGTCTCTACTAAAAATACAAAAACTAGCTGGGCGTGGTGGTGGGCACCTGTAGTCCCAGCTACTGGGGAGGCTGAGGCAGGAGAATGGCGTGAACCCAGGAGGCGGAGCTTGCAGTGAGCCAAGATCGCGCCACTGCACTCCAGCCTGGGCGACAGAGCAAGACTCTGTCTCAAAAAAAAAAAATCTATTGATATGAGCCAGGTGCCGTGGCTCGTGCCTGTGATCCCAGCTACTTGGGAGGCTGAGACGAGAGGATCGTTTGAGCCCAGGAGATCAAGGCTGTGGTGAGTTATGCTAATGCTACGGCACCCCTGCCTGGGTGACACAGCCAAACTCTGTCTCTTGAAAGAAAAAAAAAAAAAGAAATCTGTTGGTATGAAAACAAAGTACCAAATTAGTTGCCCTTCTGGTTTGGGAGGGAGTAAAAAGCCATCAATAGCAGCTCACTTTCAGAGCTCAGTATCATGCAAGGCCATGGGCTCTGCAAACAGTAGGTGTTTAATAGGTGTTTACTGAATGAATGAGTCAGCACTGTATGCAAGCAGGATGCTTATGAGGAGCAGGGACATGACCCAGTGTGGACTCTGGGCTGGGTCCCTTTGTATGTACCATACTCTGCCCTGGGACCCTCTTACCCTCATTGCCGATGGCAGAGTGGACGGGGGCTCATGGTGTGGTTGGGTACCTCGGGCCCTGTGGCTGGCTGAACTGAGTCCAAGCTCCTCAAGTGGGAATTCATCCTTACCTGCCTATCTTGGCTTCATCCCCACACCCCCATCTAAGACCTCTGGGCCAGCTGACCAGAGCCACGGGTCCCCTCCCCACACCACCCCAGCCAGCACAAACGCCCTCACCAGCGACAAGCACCCGTGCGCTGGCAGGCCACGAGCCCTCCCCTCCCCACCACCTGCAAACCAGATGAGGGAGGGAGGCAGACGGGAGCCCCCTGGTTTGGGATGGGCCTGTAGGTATGAGAAGGAGGGTGCTGGGACCTGCAGAATAGCTGCCTAAGACCTGCGGTGGCCCATTGTGGCCCACAGGGTTCTCTTTCTTGGACACCAGGTCTGAGGCGAGTTCTCTCACCAGGCCTCCCGGGACCCACCCAGCCTGGCAGACTGCTTCTCCCACAAGCCTCCCAGCCCCTCCCCGACCCCAGGTGGCACCGCAGCCCCTCCCCGCAGCCCCACTTGCCCACACAAGCACAGACAGCTCCTCCTCCTGTGTCCCCTCCCCTGTAAGTGGCCTTGCCGCTGTCCCTGGGATCTGCACTCCTTTCCACGTCCGCAGCCTCCGCTGGCCTTGCTGCAGGCTGTGCCCACCCCGCCTCACCGGCTTCCCAGGCTCCATAGAGAAAGTCCAATCTCAGCCCTTGCCCCGGCGACCTTGACCCTCCCTCCCATTTGGGTCCCAGTAGCTCAGGGAGGCACATCTGTGATCTCTGAACACCCCCTGCGGTTCCTCAGTGACCAGGGGTCCCAGCACAGGTGCTGCTGTGCTCCCCGGAATGACCTGGAGCTGGACACAAAGCCACTGCTCACCGCCCCGGCTTCTGCTGCCTCTGCTGTTGCTGGAGACCGGCATCTGCTGCGTCTCTGCCCGGTGGGTGGAGGCCCCCACGGTGTGCTCCTCGGGGGGCAGCCGACGGTGAGCTGTGGGGCGGGGTGGCTGTATCTTTCGGAATGGGGCTGGCCCTCGTCCGTCCACAGTTCCCACAAGGTAACTCTAAGTCTTTGGAGTTTCTCAAGTGAAAGGAGTATCTTTGTTATTCATGGGGTGGGGCTCTAAGACCTCCAGGAAGGGAGGGGCTGGAGGCTGAGTTCACTCTGTGGCCTGTGATTCCATCAGTCCTACCGACGAAATGAAGCTTCAGTGGGGGCCCTGGATTTCCAGAGGTTCCGTTGGCCCCTCGGCCATCACCGGTTGGTGATGCTATGACGATGGGCGCAGAGGGGAGGTCTCCTAACTCCACGGGAGAGAGGTCACAGACGCTCTGTGGCCAGGACGCTGCCGGATCTCACCCTGCGCGTCTCTTCCTGTGGCCGGTCCTGAATTGCGTCGTTTGTGATAAAACTGTAATTGTAAGTATAGTGCCTTCCTGAGCTCTCCAAGTCATTCTAGCAAATTAGCAAACAGGAAAGGATTGTGGGAACCCCTAGATTTGTAGCCAGCTGGCCACATGCATTGGTGGCATTCTCGTGCGGGTGCCCTCAACCTGTGAAGGGTGGTCTGAGCCGAGATAAAAGCCATTGCAGACATAGATGATGGGTGTGGCTGCCAGGGCTCCCACGGTTCTCGGAGAGGTTCTTGTGGGGCTGAGCATAGACCTCCCACTTCCCCCGATCCCTTTCCCCTGGGCCCTAGGGCCTGGCAGGGGCTGTCTCTCTCCAGAGCTGAGTGCACAGCAGGCCCCCAACAAATGCTGGTTGAGCTCATCTTCCATTGGTCCAATTATCTAGCACATCCCCCAAGACTTTTGCACTTGCTCTGATTCCAGAGATGATAATGCTACTCAGTTTTTTTTTTTTTTAATTTTTTATCCTGATGTTATCTTTCTCTTTCAACCCTAAAGGCATTGATTTGACTCCTTGTTTCTTCAGCAGCCATATAAATGATTCATCACTTAAGGAGCAACGGTCTTTCCGCTTTTATCCCACAGGAGGCAGGCACAGGCTCCGGGTCAGCCATGGAACCCTGGCCTCCGCGGTGGCAGACACTTTGTCTGGAAAACACTCTACTTTCAGGGGTAGCCATTGAAGATTTTCTGCCTGAAAACTCCCACTTGGCAAGGGAAGCAAATAAAAGCGTGGCTTACAGTGCAACCCTTTAAAACAGAAGCTTGCGAAACAAATGGGAAGCGTGACCAGAATTCGTAAGGAACTGTGAAATGAAGAGGATGCTGTATTTGGAAGCTGTGAAATTGCTCTAGGATTCTAAACCTCAGAGTAGCTTCCAGGCTCCCGGGAAGAATCAGATGCGTGGCCTAAATAAAAAACAGTCCCCTGGCCAGGCAGCCAGAGCGGGGACATCAAAAGAGTTTGCACACTGCGTGTGCATGTGTGTGCACTCATGCCAGTGTGCGTGTGGGTACATGCATGCACGCAGGTGTGTACTTTTTTTTTTTTTTTTTCAAGAGACAGGGTCTCACTCTGTTGCCCAGGATACAGTGTAGTGGCAGGGTCCTAGCTCACTGCAGCCTCAAATTCCTGAGCTCAGGTGAGCCCTCCATCTCAGCCTCCCAAAGTGCTGGGACTATAGGCGTGAGCCACCGCACCCAGCCAAGTGTGGAATCTTGATTCATGACCTTTCATGGCTGAGGGGCGAGAAAGCTCACTGCCATCCCTTCTCGTTCCAAGGACACACTCTGAGAACAGTTGTAATGACTTTTTTTTCTTCTTGAGACAGCGTCTTGCCATGTCACCCAGGCTGGAGTGCAGTGGCGCGATCACAGCTCACTGCAGCCTCGACCTCCCAGGCTCAAGTGATCCTCCCACCTCAGCCTCCTGAGTAGCTGGGACTAGAGGCGCATGTCACCACAACTGGCTAATTTAAACAATTCGTAGTTTTTGTTTGTTGGTTGGTTTGTTTTTGAGACAGAGTCTCACTCTGTCACCCAGGCTGGAGTACAGGGGCGAGATCTTGGCTCACTGCACCCTCTGTCTCCCGGGTTCAAGCGATTCTCCTGCCTCAGCCTCCCGAGTAGCTGGGACTACAGGTGTCCCCCCACCACACCTGGCTATTTTTTTGTATTTTTAGTAGAGACAGGGTTTCACCGTATTGGCCAGCCTGGTCTCAAACTCCTTATCTTGTGATCCACCCACCTTGGCCTCACAAAGTGCTGGGATTACAGGTGTCAGCGACTGCACCCGGCCAATAAGTTTTTTTTGAGACGAAGTCTCACTGTGTCGCCCAGGCTAGAGTGCATTGGTGCAATCTCGGTCACTGCAACCTCCGCCTCCCGCGTTCAAGAGATTCTCCTGCCTCAGCTTCCTGAGTAGCTGGGACTACCGGCGTGCACCACCACGCCCAGCTAATTTTTTATATTTAGTAGAGACGGGGTTTCACCATGTTAGCCAGGCAGGTCTTGAACTCCTGACCTAGGGTGATCCGCCCACCTAGGCCTCCCAAAGTGCTGGAATTACAAGAGAGAGCCACCGCACCTGGCCAAAACAATTTTTTTTTAGAGACAGGGAAGGTCTCATGTTGCCCAGGCTGGTCTCGAACTCCTGGGCTCAAGTGATCCTCCCACCTTGGCCCCCAAAGTGCCGGGATTGCAGGTGTGAACCACTGTGCCCTGCTAGTCATTAGATTTGAAGCCTACCCTAAATCCAGGATAATCTTACCTTGATGCTTAGCTAATTAGATCTGCAGTGACCCTGTTTCCAGTGTCACATTCTGAAGGTCCAGGGGGACTTGTGTTTTCTTTTGGGCTGGGCTGGGGCACTCTTCCCCGACTACACAGGGTTAGAGGCGGACTGAGCGGTCCCATAGCCCCTTCCCTGAGGTCTATACCCTAGTCTGCACCCTCGAGGTCAGCTCTGCCCAGTGGAATGTTCTGGATGCTGGACACACTCCATCCCTGCCTTGTCCAGGGCAGCCCCCATTATGCGTGACTGCTGGACACCTGAAATGTGGCGAGTGCCACTGAGGAACTGGACTTTTAAAAATGCAAATGCTCTTGTCCTGGAAGGCGCAGGTGTGGGTCCTCCCACTCCTGTGTGAGGAAAGGAAGAGGGAGCAGAAAGTGCTGGGAGGAGGGGCTGCAGCCTGCTCCAGGCTTCCCATCCCCAGCCCCAACCCTGGGTGCCCCAAGGTCTCCTGGGAGATGGGCCCCTTTGCACAGCCCCCAGCACCTGTGCCGGGCCTGGAACCTTGGCCAACGAACCGTTGACTGCGTTGAGCAGAGCCCTTTGAAGGGACAACCCCAGGGGCCCTCAGAGCCACCAAGGCTGCGTGTGGTCTCTCCCTCGTGTGGCCTCTCCCTGTACATTACCCCTCCTGGGCCCGCACCACTGGGGTTGGAGCCCCTGTCTCTGTGCTCATGGCCAGGGAAGCTGCTCCCATATGCAACAGCACGTCCACAGACCGGCCCGAGGGCATTGTGGATGGGGGGCAACAGTTTTCCTGCAGAGGTGGGGTTTGGTGGGAAGGGATGTAGAGTCAGGAAGGAGGCGGCAGAGCATTCCAGGTGGAAGCTCGGGCAGGAGGATGCCCCTGAAGAATTGAAGGCAGGCTGCTGGGCCAGGTCCTCAGGGGCAGAGAGGAGGCCAGTGGGGGCCTCAGGGACCAGAGTGGAGGGGTCTCCATGTTCCCCACTCCTGACAACAGCCCGGTGTGGGTTTGGGCTCCCTCCCCACTGCCTGCACCCCTTTGTGCCCCGTTTTCACCCTTGGCACGTGTTATGCCACAGGCTGTTCTTACCTGTGTCCTTGTGTTAAACACATGTAATGAAGAAGCTGTGGGTGCTGGGAAGCGGGGCAGCCCATCTGTTCTCCGTGTGCCTGAGCTGTGGCCCTGGAATGAGAAAGTGCTGGGAATACGGGGGGTGGGGGGTGACATCAGACTGCACTTGAGTCACTGTCAGGGCCTTCATGAGGGCGTCCTGTATGCAGGGGGTCCTCTCTCTCAGGGCCCTGGGCAGAGAGAGGAGGAAGGTCTGAACCATGAGGTCTCCAACCTCCTCTGGCCATTTGTGGGGTGGGGCAAGGCGGGGTCGGGGCTGGGAGAGGAGGGGCAGCTGTGTCTGCAGGCACGGAGGATGGTCTGCAGGGCCCTCTCCTTCAGGAGTCCGTTCTCTCTTTTCTTTGAGACAAAGTCTTGCTCTGTCATCCAGGCTAGAGTGCAATGACGCGTTCTCGGCTCAGTGCAACCTCTGCCTTCCGTGTTCAAGCCATTCTGCTGCCTCAGCCTCCCAGGTAGCTGTGACTGCAGACATGTGCCACCATGCCTGGCTAATTTTTTTGTATTTTTAGTAGAGATGGGGTTTCACCATGCTAGCCAGGCTGGTCTCAAACTCCTGACCTCAAATGATCTGCCCGCTTCAGCTTTCCAAAATACTGGGATTACAGACATGAGCTACTGCACCCGGCCTGTTCTGTCTTTTTATCTCACTAAGCGCCTGGCCCGGAGCCTGGATTCTGGGGACAGAGATAAGCAGACCCAGTCCCAGCTCTCAAGGGGTACCCCTCCCCGCAGCTGTCCATGTGTGGGGGGCAACCCTCCCCACAGCTGTCCATATGTGGGGGGGTGCCCCTCCCTGCAGCTGTCCATGTTGGGGACACAGATGTGTCAAGAGACACAGGGTAGCCCGAGCTATGACGGAGGGCAGGACTGAGCATCTGTGCTCCTGAGGGCTCCCGTATCCCCGACATGAGGTCATGACCAAGAGCCACTGTCCCCCAGGCCACGCTGGCCTCCACCATGGCCCAGAGTCCTGGGGTCGGGGGTAGGAGGAGGAGGCAGAATAGCTACATCCTACCTTTGAAGTCATATGTGTCTCGTTTTAAGTCTTTGGTGCAGCCTGCTGGCTGGCTTTGCACTGATGACTTAACCCTGCTGGGCCTCAGTTTTCTATCTATAAAGTGGTGGGATTATTTCCAGGGTATGGCTGGTCGTGAAGATGAACTTAGGCCACGTGTGTAAAGCCACAGATGGTGGACGCTCACTCAGCAGGTGTCGCCTTCGAGGAATGCTGCTGCCTGTGCCTCCCAGCTCAGGCTGGGCTGGCCAAGGAGGCTGCTTTATGCTAAGTGCCCGAGGGTTTTCTAGGAGAAGGTGGCACAGAGGCTCACCTGTGTCTGCTCTTCCAGGGGACGACCGCTTTGGAAGACGCGTTGTCACGTTCAGCTGCTGCCGGATGCCACCCTCCCATGAGCTGGACCACCAGCGGCTGCTGGAGTGAGTGTCCTGCCCCTCTCTTTCTGTCCCTGACTTTCCATGTCGCTTGTACCCATCCCTTCACCCCACCTCCCTCTGAGTCACCTGCTCTGTTCTGGGGCTTCCTTTGTGAACTTGTTGGTGTGCAGAGCTCTTGCGCTCATGAGCCTACTGGAGGGCCATCTGTGGACACCCCCGGTGCCTGGGCTTCTGTGCACCATTCAATAGCATAGTGGGAGCCAGGTTTGGTTTCCTTTTAGCCACCCCAGCTGTGGGTGCCTCCCTTTGGAGTTAGGGACAGTCCCCTGGTCCTAGGTGTAGACCAACCTTGCAGATGGCATGGCTGCCAAGTGCCAGGCCTCCCCCACACACTGTCCCTTTGAAACCTCCCTGGGCCTCTCTCCGGGAACACCTTCGGAGCTGTGTGAGTTTCCTGTGGCTGCCGTAACAAAAGACCACGTGCTTGGCAGCTTAAAATGCTCTGAGTAGACTTCCTTGGTTCTGCAGGGCACCAGTCTTGAAGGTCAAGGCAGCAGCAGGGCTGCACTCCCCCTGGAGGCTGCGGGGGAACTTCTGGCCTCTTCCAGCTCCAGGGGGCCCCGGATGATTGGTGGCCGTGTCATTCCCTTCTCTGCCTCAGTCTTCACATGGCCTTTTTGCCTCTGTGTCTTCCCATCTCATAAGGACACCAGCCACTGGACTAGGGCCACCCTAATCCCATAGCACCTCATCTGAACTAATTGCACCAGCAAAGACCCTATTTCCGAATTAGGTCACACTCTGAGGTTCTGGGTGGAATTTTGGGGGGTGCCATTCAAACCCAGGACAGAAGACAAGGGCCTGCTGCTGCTGCCGCTGCTGCTGCTGTCGTTGGCTCAGCAGGCATCTATTGAGCACCTACTGTATGTGAAGCATTGGATAGATAGTCACTGTATCAGGGCCCACCTGTGAGCTGAGGAAATCAACACTGTGGTTTGGGAGAAACTGAAGCCAGGAGATGACTCTGACACACAAGGTAGTGGGACACGGGGCTCAGCGAGGGGTGCCTGGACCCCATGTACCTTGTATACACCCAGCACTACCCAGGTGCGCATGGGCTCCACAGCTGGTACGGGGTAGGGGGCCATAAAAATCCAGGTTGTTGTTGGTTTGCCATAACCAACAAGCGCCGGGAGCATTGAGAAGAGGAGGTCTCAGGCCGTTTCCCAACTGACTTGGTCAAGGAACCTTTTACTGCACTGAGCAGAACCCTCTGAAGGGACAAGCCCAGGGGCCCTCATAGCCACCAAGGCTGCGTACATTACCCCTATCTATCTGTACATTACCCCTCCTGGGCCTGCACCTTCCGTTCCCCCAGCCTTTGCATGCAGCACCCCCAAACACCTCCTCCCTTGCATATGTCCCCTCGTGTGCTCACCTCCGTCTTGTGCCATTCCACTACTGTGGCTGTCCTCTCTCCACCCCCAACCACCATGCACACACCCCCTCTCATGCTCACACCCCCTCCCATGGGCCCACCCTTCTCATGCACACACCTCTTCCCATGTACACACCTCCCGTGCTCACACCCCCTCCCATGCACACACCCCCTCCCGTGCACACACCCCCTCCCATGTACACAGCTCCTCCCGTGCACACACCCCCT
>NC_045452.1:26688635-26688864 GCF_002776525.5 Piliocolobus tephrosceles | reverse complement strand
CCGTGCACACACCCCCTCCCATGTACACACCCCCTCCCATGTACACACCCCCTCCCATGCACACACCCCTCCCATGCACACACCCCCTCCCATATACACACCCCCTCCCATGTACACACCCCTCCCATGTACACAGCTCTTCCCGTGCTCACACCCCTTCCCATGTACACACCCCCTCCCGTGCACACAGCTCCTCCCGTGCTCACACCCCTTCCCATGTACACACCCC
>NC_045452.1:26686113-26688235 GCF_002776525.5 Piliocolobus tephrosceles | reverse complement strand
CAATATGGAAATACTAATGAAACTGACTTGGAGGGGTTACAGGAAGGATTAAATCAATAACCTGCAGGAAATCTTGGCCCAGCCCCAGAACACAGTAAGTGCATGGTGAGCTGTAACTACGGACCAGGTAGGATGCTGGGTGCTTCCAGGAGTGCTGTGTCTCATCTCTTCTTTTACAGGTGAGAAAACTGAGGCCAAAAGGCCAAGTAAGCATCAGGATGGGTTGACATGGGCAGCTGGCCGAGGCTGACTCCCAGCCAAGCCTCCGCAGCTTCCTCTGCCCTGTGCACGTCCCACACTGAGGCTGGCCTTCCTCGCTCCCTCGGTCTCCCCAGCAGCTGAGAAGAATCCCCAGAACTTTCAACCTTCCCACTTATTAAGCCGTCAATGCTGCATCTGTGTTGATGCCATCAGTCAATATGAGTAAATACCCCTTGCTGTTCTCTGGAAACACAGGCCAGCACATCAAAACCAGACTTCAATATGATATAATATAGAAGGAAATGAAAACTATCAATAAAATGCAAATTCTGCAAGGCATCAGATGAATTCACGACCCCTGTTTCTCCCCTCGCTGGTTACAACACCACATCACTCACTGTCTCTGCAACGGGAGAAGCCTGGTTTATGAATAAAGAAACGATTCCCAGAGCCGTTACCCACAGGATGCGCGGGGCGATTCATCATTCTCGCCCAGTGGAGGGCGATTAAAACGCATCATAAAGGCAGCAGCAATCTATCGGGAGGGAGTCACAAGTCTGCTGTGGTTTTTGTTTGAAGTTGCTAACCATTTTTGCAAAAGCGGAAGGAGAGCTGAACTCCCTTTAGGCCCGTGTGCTGCAGGAAAGCCCAGCCAGCCATGGAATGGGTTATGTGCCGGAAGATCCGAACCAAGGGCGGTGGACGTGTGTTGTCCTGCAAGGTCAGGGCTGGCGTGGACTTCTCTTTCTCTCCCCTGCCACTCACCACCCTCCACGTCTCTGGCGTCTACCTCCGCCTCTTCTGGTCCTCAGACCTGGAACCTTCCATTCCCCACCCTGCTTCATACCACCTGATGGATCTCCACTCTGAGCTCCCAGCCTCAGCCCCAGACCAGAGCTTCAGACCCCAAAACACTTGCTCAGCCCCACGATGACCACTTCTTAAAATACTGAAGTCAACTTTATTTACAAAACACTATTCTGGCCAGGTGCGGTGGCTCATGCCTATAATCCCAACACTTGGGGAGGCCGAGGTAGGAGGATCCCCTGAGGTCAGGAGTTCAAATCCAACCTGGCCAACATGATTAAACCCCATCTCTACTAAAAATACAAAAATTAGCCAGGCGTGGTGGCGGGCACCTGTAATCCCAGCTACTCAGGAGGCTGAGGCAGGGGGAATCGCTTGAACCTGGGAGACGGAGGTAGCAGTGAGCCGAGATCATGCCACTGTACTCCAGCCTGGGCAAGAGTAAGACTTCATTTCAAAAAACATAACAAAACAAAACAAAACAAAACAAAAAAACCACTATTGTTGGTGTCAAAATTCTACAAAGCTTCCATTTGGCCAAGTATATATAGTCACTCAAGCAGGGAGAGATCATTCAAAATTCCGTTTGACAGAAATCTGGTTTCTGGCTGGTTTCTAGATGTTGGTCATGGGGGAAGCGGCACCTGGGACAGAAAAATTGAGAAATGCGTTGGTGGGGAGTGACATCTGGTGACACCTCAAGAACGCAGGAGAGCCCTCAGCCTAAAAAGTCCTGGAAGGGTCCATGCCACGCCCTGGAGGAGCAGGAGGGAAGGGGGTTCCTGAACTGTCCCCCTGGGCCCACAGGAAACTCAGGTGCATGAACTGCAGTTATGGGATGACGGAACAAAGCTGAGGCCAAGGTGAGGCCCAGGAAGGGGAGAGGCCTCTGTTCTGTCAAGAACAGTCCTCAGTGAGCGGCCATCTGAGGGAGTTCTCTGCTGGCTGTCCCAATTGAAAAAGCCACTGGAGGCCAGGCGCGGTGGCTCACGCCTGTAACCCCAGCACTTTGGGAGGCTGAGGCAGGCGGATCGCGAGGTCAGGAGTTCAAGACCAGCCTGACCAACATGGTGAAACCCCATGTCTACTAAAAATACAAAAATTAGCCGGGCAT
>NC_045452.1:26657055-26686013 GCF_002776525.5 Piliocolobus tephrosceles | reverse complement strand
TTGGTGGCAGGTGCCTGTAATCCCAGCTACTCGGGAGGCTGAGGCAGAGAATTGCTTGAACCCGGGAGGTGGAGGTTGCAGTGAGCTGAGATCACACCACTGCACTCCAGCCGGGGTGACAGCTAGATTCCATCTTAAAAAAAAAAAAAAAAAAAAAAAAAAACAAGAAAAAGAAAAAAGAAAGAAAAGAAAAAGCCACTGGCAATTGGAAGTTTTGCTCTAATAATTTTCTCTGTCTGTATCTATCAATGCATCTGCAATGGAATGTTTAGATTTTTCTTACTTTGGCGCTTGGACTATAAACTCTGTTTCACCCGAGAGGAGAGTGACTTCCACTCAGCTCTTCTCCAGGCACCTCCACCCTTGTTGGTCCTGATGACTGCTGGTTAAGGCCGGCATCTTTTCAGGATGGTCTCTTGATATGGTTAAATTTCTCAAGAAGCTCGGAGTATTTTTGTTTGTTTGTTTGTTTGTTGAGATGGAGTTTTGCTCTTGTTACCCAGGCTGGAGTGCAATGATGTAATCTTCACTCACTGCAACCTCCACATCCTGGGTTCAAGGCATTCTCCTGTCTAAGCCTCCTGAGTAGCTGGGATTACAGGTGCCCACCACCACGCCCAGCTATTTTGTGTATTTTTAGTACAGACAGGGTTTCACCATATTGATCAGGCTGGTCTCGAACTCCTGACCTCAGGTGATCCACCAGACTCATCCTCCCAAAGTGCTGGGATTATAGGCATGAGCCACTGTGCCCAGAGAAGCTGGGTGGTAAATAAGTGAAAACTCTGCTCCAATGCAAGAGAACTATCGAAAAGCTGTGCCATCATCTCCCAAGGAAGTCTGCAGACCCTGGCTCAAGTGTCGACTCTGAAAACTTCATACGCTTCCTGGGAGGAGCACACAACCCCAGCACAGCCCACAGCCCCCTAATGACACGGAAGGACCCACAGTACAATGCACTGAAATCCCACAACATCCCTCCAAGGCTGAACCCTGGCAGGTCCTCCTGTTCCAATTAGTTTTCTTTTCGCTGGGAGAAGGATGAATAATCTGGAAGGTTCCCAGCCCCCGGGGTACCCAACATACCAACATAGGAAGACATAACAATCCTAAGTATATATGCTCCTAGTAACAAAGCATCGGCCGGGCACAGTGGCTCACATCTGTAATCCCAGCATGAGGTAGGGGGATCACCTGAGGTCAGGAGTTTCAGATCAGCCTGACCAACATGGCAAAAGAGCAGGCGAAGGGAGGCACATTGAAGAAGGAGGCCACGTTCTGGATGCAGTGGCTCAAGCCTGTAATCCTAGCACTTTGGGAGGCCGATGCGGGTGGACTGCCTGAGCTCAGGAGTTTGAGACCAGGCAACACAGTGAAACCCCATCTCTACTAAAATACAAAAAAATTAGCTGGGCATGGGGGCATGTGCCTGTAGTCCCAGCTACTCAGGAGGCTGAGGCAGGAGAATGGCTTGAACCCAGGAGGCAGAGGTTGCAGTGAGCCAAGATCATGCCACTGCACTCCAGCCTGGGCGACAGAGTGAGACTCTCCACCCACCTCGGGCTTCCAAAGTGCTGGAATTATAGGCATGAGCCATGGCCTGTAGATGGCCTGGCCACCTCTTCTCTTAATTTAAACTCTTCCTTTACACCCCTGGAAACCTCATCCCATGTGACAACCCCCACCACCCCCAGTTTTTGGTTTCAGCTAGGCCACCAGCTGGACATTTTTAAAAACATCTCTCAAATCCATGCCCTCCTCTGCATCCCACTGCCACGACATTAACTCAAACCTCTATTCTTGCTCTTACTGGCCTCCCTGACTCCAGTAGCTGCCGTCATCATTCTCTACCCCAAAGAGACTTCTAAATTATACATCTGATTACATCCGTCCTCTGTTTCATGTGCCCTAGAGCCACCATGACCAAGTGCAAACTCCTCTGCCGACCCTCCCAGGCTTTGACAATGTGATTTCTCCTATGTAGCCATCTTGCAATTAAAGTTTTTAAAAAATGCTTAGTGATAAGCTGTAACAGATGCACTTGCTGTGTAGACTGAGACAGACTGAACGGAAAAAGGATGGAAGAGGCACACGTTACCAACACCAGTGATGAGAAAGCTGGTATAGCTGTCGTGGCTATATTAGTATCAGAAAAATCAGACTTTAAGACAAGCAGTACCACCAGACATAAAGAAGGCCATTTAATAATGGTAAAAAGCACACCTATAATCCCAGCACTCTGGGAGGCCAAGACAGGCCAATTACTTCAGTCCAGGAGTTCAAGACCGGCCTGGGCAACATGACAAAATCCTGTCTCTACAAAAAACAAGAAAAGTAGCCAGGCATGGTGGCTTGTGCCTGTAGACCCAGCTACTTGGGAAGCTGAGGTGAGAGGACTGCCTGAGCCCAGGGAGGTAGAGGCTGTAGTGAGCCAAGACAGCGCCACCGCACAGCCTAGGCAACAAAGTGAGACCTTGTCTCAAAAAAAGGTCAATACAGGCCGGGCGCGGTGGCTCAAGCCTGTAATCCCAGCACTTTGGGAGGCCGAGACGGGCGGATCATGAGGTCAGGAGATCGAGACCATCCTGGCTAACATGGTGAAACCCCGTCTCTACTAAAAAAATACAAAAAAGCTAGCCGGGCGAGATGGCGGGCGCCTGTAGTCCCAGCTACTCGGGAGGCTGAGGCAGGAGAATGGCGTAAACCCAGGAGGCGGAGCTTGTAGTGAGCTGAGATCCGGCCACTGCACTCCAGCCTGGGCGACAGAGCGAGACTCCGTCTCAAAAAAAAAAAAAAAAAAGGTCAATACATCAAGAAGACATAACAATCCTAAGTATATATGCTCCTAGCAACAAAGCATCGGCTGGGCGCAGTGGCTCACATCTGTAATCCCAGCACTTTGGGAGGCTGAGGTAGGGGGATCACCTGAGGTCAGGAGTTTGAGATCAGCCTGACCAACATGGAGAAACCCTGTCTCTACTAAAAATACAAAAATTAGTCAGGCGTGGTGGTGGGCACCTGTAATCCCAGCTACTCAGGAGGCTGAGGCAGGAGAACCTCTTGAACCAGGGGGGCAGAGGTTGCAGTGAGCTGGGATCGTACCACTGTACTCTAGCCTGGGTGACAGAGCAAAACCCTGTCTCAAAAAACCAAAACAAAATAAAACAAAGCAACGCAAGATGTTTTCCTCGGACCAACTGCTGGGCATGGAGTAGTTTGTTGTCTACATTTTTGCAGATGTTTGTTGTTTTGGATGAGACATAACAGTGCCCTTGATCAATGGAACAATTCATTAAATTTCAGCCTCTGCTCTTTAAACACTAGCAGGACACTGCCCGTTGGCTTCTCAGGGCACCCGGGCAATGCTTCGACAAGTGTGTAATTCATTTCTCAAAACACATTAGCAGGCCCTCCTTTTCCAATTAGTTTTACTTCTTTCTTTTTTTTCGAGACAGGGTCTCACTGTCACCCAGGCTGGAGTGCAGTGGTGTGATCTTGGCTTGCTGCAACCTCCACCTCCCGGGCTGAAGCAATCTTCCCACATCAGTCCCACAAGTAGCTGGGAATACAGGCATGCAACACCATGCCCGGCTGATTTTTGTATTTTTTTTTAGAGATGGGGTCTCACTACATTGACCAGGCTGAAGCAATCTGCCCACTTTGGCCTCCCAAAGCGCTAGGATTAGAAGTATGAGCCACTGCACCTGGCTCCAATTAGTTTTCAATCTTGCCCAGCTGCAGTGAGGCAGCCCCTGCCAAGCCCACTTTGTCCCAAAGTTGCCGAAAGGAAGGCCACCCTACCCACAGCCCTGTGGACTGCCCAGCTGGGGCCCTACCTGCCACCTGCAGAATGCCATGTCTGGCCACGTCGTAGAACGGGTGACTCGTGCTCAGCGAGAGGTCCTGGCCAGCCATGGGCACCACCGAGGGCCTCCTCCTCAATGCACCCAGCACAGCAGCCGCCGCCTCGTCTCTCTGCAGCTCTGCAGCAGACAATGAAGATGAAAGGAAGTCAGTGAGTTCTCCAGTAAGCAGGGGAGTGAGGGAGCCTCCTGATGCCTTTCATAAGACAGTCACCCACCTCTGCTGCACACACACTATGCCCTACCTCAGCCGAGCACCCACTATGTGCTCTACCTCAGCTGAGCACCCACTATGCGCCCTACCTCAGCCATGTACTCACTAAGCATTCTCTCTCAGCAGTGCACCCACTGTGTACCCTACCTCAGTTGTGCACCCACTATGTGCCCATCTAGTATCCAGCACCATGGAGGGAGAAAAATAAGACCTAAGGGTCAGATATTGTCCACATGGACAGGAGTGCAACTAAGGCTCAGAGAGGGAGGTGCAAAGGCTGAGTATAATCGCAGGGGGTGCTTACAAGAATGAGACATGAAGGGCTGAGTCAAGGAAGCCATGACCGTAGGTGGAGGCAGAGAGAATGATGGGGAGAGGCTCTGCGGGGCTGGAGGCGGGAGAGCCCAGGAAAGTGGGCAGGCGGCAAAGGGCAGGAAACAAAGCCTCCCTGGAGCCTCCAGAAGTACGCCCTGCCGCCAACGCATTGACCTCAGCCCAGGAGACACCTTTTAGACAGGCCGGGAAGCTAAGGTCTCTGCCATTTGTGCCGCTGACGGGGTGGGGACTTGCTGCAGCAGCCACTGGAAGCTTGCACAGCCCTGGCCTCAGGGATGCCCGTTCTAGTGGGGAAGGGTGGAGCAGAGGCATGAACAGGGGAAGGAAAGAGACCTGGGGAGGTGAGTGCAGGAGGCGGGCCTCCAGGGACCTTCACCCCAAGTGTGACTGAGCTGCTGGGCGTCCTGCGTCGGGGGTGCTCTGCCCCGCCTGATGGGGCTTCTGGGATCCCTCTGGCTGCAGGGAACGGGGAGCAGGAGGCCGGTGGGGGCCGAGCTCTTCAATGACAAGCCCTGGGTGGGGGTCCAGGCTGGTGCTGGCACTGAGTGGCAGTGACATGAACAGCCCGCCTGCCTCTGTGTGGACAGCTCAGGGATGGACTGGTGAGGGGGTTGGGAGGGGGCACTCAGGGAGTGGCAAAGCCCTGCAGGCAGGGGAGGGCCTCCAAGGTCAGCGTGGCTGGGCTAGAGCCGGCTCAGACCATGGAACCTTGAACCTAGAGGGCACTTGGGCTTCACGCAAGGTCAGGAGTTCAACACCAGCCCGGCCAACGTGGTGAAACCTCCTGGACCCTGAGAAGATTCAGCAGAAAGATGGAGTGGGGCAGCCTGGCCCAGAGGGAGGGAGACAGCATGTGTATCAGGCTGGAGCTGGGCTGGCCCAGGCCCACTGCAGGCACCTGTCTGGAAGCCCAGCCACGTGGACAGCCCCCATCACTGCACGGTGGATGCCTCCTGATGTTTCAGTGCTAAAACGTGCAGTGGAAAACAGTGTGGCAGCTCCCCAGAAAACCAAATCTAGGACCCAGCAGTTCCACTCCCAGGGAGAAGCCCAGGAAAGCTGGAGACAGGGACTGAGCAAATACAGGCACACACATGCTGAGAGCAGCACCGCTCACAACAGCCAAAGGGTGGCAACGGCCCAAATGTCCACCAGTGGACGGATGGATGAGCCACGTGCAGTCCAGCCATATGGTGGAATATTACCGAGCTATTACAGGATGAAGTTCTGGCCTATGACCCAACACGGAGGAACTCGAAACCACTCTGTTCAGCGAAAGAAGGCAGGCACTAAAAAGCACACACAGTAGGGTTCCATTTACATGAAGTGTCCCGAATAGGCAAATGAATGGAGACAGAAAGCAGATGGGTGGATGCCAGGAATTGGGGGAGGGAGGGCAGAGGACTGTCTGCTTAATGGAAGTTTCCCACTGGGGTGTTGAAAACGTTCTGGAACTAACTAGCAGCGGTGGGTACACAGCACTGTGAGTGGACTCAACACCCCTGAATTGTGTACTTTAAAGTGGTTAATTTATTTTTTATTTTTAGTTATTTTTTCTATTTTGAAATGGAGTCTTGCTCTGTCCCCCAGGCTAGAGTGCAGTGGTTGCCTGATCTCAGCTCACTGCGCAACCTTCCACCTCTTAGGTTCAAGCCATTCTCCTGTCTCAGTCTCCCGAGTAGCTGGGACTACAGGCATACAGGCACGTGCCACCACGCCCAGCTAATTTTTTTGTATTTTTAGTAGAGACGGGCTTCACCACCTTGGCCAGGATGGTCTCGAACTCCTGACCTCAAGTGAACTGCCCGCCTCGGCCTCCCTAAGTGCTAGGATTACAGGCATGAGCCACCGCGCCTGGCCCTAAAGAGGTTAATTTAATGTTACGTGAATTCCACTGCAATTAGAAAACAAAGGGTGGTGCATATCTGTAATCCCAGCTACTCAGGAGGCTGAGGCAGGAGGATCAACTGAGCCCAGGAGGTCAGGGCTGCAGTGAGCCAATTTCACGTCACTCCACTCCAGCCTGGGCAACACAGCAAGATCCTGTCTCTAAAAATAAAATTAAAATAAATAAAATAGGCCAGGTGTGGTGGCTCACGCCTGTAATCCCAGCACTTTGGAAGGCTGAGGCGGGCAGATCACCTGAGGTCAGGAGTTCGAGACCAGCCTGGCTAACTGGTCAGGGAATCCCTGTTTCTACTAAAAATACAAAAAATTAGCCAGGTGTGGTGGCACGCACCTGTAATCCCAGCTACTCGGGAGGCGGAGGCAGGAGAATCACTTGAACCTGGGAGGCGGAGGTTGCAGTAAGCTGAGATCGCACCATTGCACTTCGGCTTGGGCAACAAGAGTGAAACTGCATCTCAAAAATAAACAAATAGACTGGGCACGGTGGCTCATGCCTGTAATCCCAGAACTTTGGGAGGCCGAGGCGGGTGGATCACCTGAGGTTGAGAGTTTGAGGACCAGCCTGACCAACATGGAGAAACCCCATCTCTACTAAAAATACAAAAGTAGCCAGGCATGGTGGCACATGCCTGTAATCCCAGCCACTTGGGAGGCTGAGGCAGGAGAATCGCTTGAACCCGGGAGGCAGGGGTTGTGGTGAGCCAAGATCGCGCCATTGCACTCTAGCCTGGGCAACAAGAGTGAAACTCTGTCTCAAACAAACAAACAAACAAACAAATAAATATTTTAAAAAGAAATAAAATAGGCCGGGCGCGGTGGCTCAAGCCTGTAATCCCAGCACTTTGGGAGGCCGAGACGGGCGGATCACGAGGTCAGGAGATCGAGACCATCCTGGCTAACACGGTGAAACCCTGTCTCTACTAAAAATACAAAAAACTAGCCGGGCGAGGTGGCGGGCGCCTGTAGTCCCAGCTACTTCGGAGGCTGAGGCAGGAGAATGGCGTAAACCCGGGAGGCGGAGCTTGCAGTGAGCTGAGATCCGGCCACTGCACTCCAGCCGGGCAACAGAGCAAGACTCCGTCTCAAAAAAAAAAAAAAAAAAAAAAAGAAATAAAATAAACAATTTTAAAAAGAAAAAAATGCTACAGTACACGGGAAGCACAACGGTAAGGAAACAGGATGAGGCAGGTCGAGGGACCCCATCTGAACCCAGCCCACACTGGAACCTCATACTGCAATCTCCTGAATCTGCATTACCGTCACGCTGCCACAGCAACCCAAGCAAGAATGCGTTCCTACCGCTGCATGCCTGAAGCAGTAAGGAGAGTAAACCAGAAGGCAAAATCATGAGTTACTAGAAGTAAACCAAGCAGTGTATGTAAAACTCCGCCAAGACTACCCGCTTCTGGGTGTGAAATGCTGATGCTAGATGCAGAAAGGAAAATGATTAATTCCAGAGTGGCGGGCCATCCGTAGGTTAAGATCGCCTCTGGTTATTTCAAATCCAGAAGTGAAATCTCCCCAGCAGCCGCTGGCAGTACACGTGACAGTGACAGTCACTGCCCCTCACTTGGACGCACGTGCACGGGAGTCTGTGGAACCCAGGGGACACCTGGAAGCGAGGCTCTCCTCCCGGCTTGGCCCTTGTTGCCTGGTTTCCTCAGGCATGCTCTTCAGCCTCAGTTTATTTTTCTGTAAAATGGGACACAGAACCTAGCACCTTACAGGGTAGCTCTACTGTGAATAAGGGTGTTATCTCACTAAAGCCTCACAACCCAGGAGGGTGACCCCCATCCCCAGGGCTTTATTTAAATCTGCATAAAGGAAGTCTACAAAGATAAAACATGAACTAATGGCATTGGCCAGTGGTGGGGGTGAGGGCAGGGCCTGAGGATGGGGTGGAAGAAAGACTTTTCACTGAATACATTTTATTTTATTTCATTTCATTTCATTTTGAGATGGAGTCCTGCTCCGTTGCCCAGGCTGGAGTGCAGTGGTGCGACCTCGGCGCACTGCAACCTCCACCTCCTGAGTTCAAGCAATTCTCCTGCCTCAGCCTCCTGAGTAGCTGGGACTACAGGTGCCTGCCCCCATGTCCAGCTAATATTTTGTGTTCTTAATAGAGACTCGGTTTCACCATGTTGACCAGGCTGGTCTTGAACTCCTGACCGCCGGTGATCCACCCGCCTCGGTCTCCCAAAGTGTTGGGATTACAGGCGTGAACCACCGTACCTGGCCTGTTTTTTATTTTGTTTTTTAAGAGATAGGATCTCACTCTGTAGTCCAGGCAGGAGTGTAGTGGCGCGATCACAGCTCACTGCAGCCTCTTCCTCCTGGGCTCAAACAATCCTCTTGCCTCAGCCTCCTAAGTAGTTGAGACCACAGTTGTGCACCACTGTGTCAGCCCAGTGACTGTATTTTTATAGAGTTAGATTTTTTTGAGCCACATGAATATATTATCTACTCAAAAACTAAATGTATACCAATGATCTTCTCCCAGGACAAGGCTGGAGGGAAAACATATGTTAGCTATGCTGGCCAGCTCCTCAAAGTCCAGCCTGGACATGCTCACCTGGCAGAAAGGACACCTGCTGTCACCTCTCGGGGTCCCAGCCTGGGGGCCCCTCCCTCTCTGACACCATGAGGGAGAAGCACACCGAACCCAGAGGCATGTTTCACACAAGCCCACAGGGTTTGAGGAAATGCCCTTCAAGGAACCCCCTGCTGTTTTGTCTAAAATGAAGAAAAAGGCCGAGCGCAGTGGCTCACGCCTGTAATCCCAGCACTTTGGAGGCCGAGGCAGGCAGATCACCTGAGGTCAGGAGTTCGAGACCAGCCTGGCCAACAAGTTGAAACCCGTCTCTACTAAAAATACAAAAATTAGCTGGGCATGGTGTTGTGTGCCTGTAATCCAAACTACTCGGGAGGTTGAAGCAGGAGAAATACTTGATCCCATGAGGCAGAGACTGCAGTGAGCCAAGATTGTGCCACTGCACTCCAGCCTGGGCAACAGAACAAGACTCTGCCTCAAAAAATAAAAATAAATAAATAAATAAATAAATAAATAAATAAATAAATAAGATGAAGAAAAAGTACCCATTTCTGATTCTCAGAGACCTCGTCTGGCTCAGACCCGGTCCACAGTGTGTGGACCTAACACATTTCAGAAGTCCGAGTGTAAGACGGCCGCCAATGTTTTCATGCTGGAATCTAATTTAAAAAATTTTTAAACATCTGTATACCTAAGACTCAGTAATTCCACTACTTTTGTGCATATGCCCTGCAGAAAATATACATCTGTGTACCAAAAGACATGTGCTAGGCCAGGCGTGGTGGCTCATGCCTGTAATCCCAGCCTTTTGGGAGGCTGAGGCAGGAGGATTGCTTGAGTCCAGGAGTTCGAGACCAGCCTGGGCAACGTGGTGAAAGCCCGTCTCTACAAAAAAATACAAAAATTAGCCGGGTGTGGTGGCATGCACCTGTAATCCCAGCTACTTGGGAGGCTGAGGTGGGAGGATTGCCTGAGCCTGGGAAATGGAGGCTGCAGTGATCACGCCATTGCACTCCAGCCTGGGTGACAGAGTAAAACTCTGTCTCAATAAAAATAAAAAAACCAAAACCACCACCAACAAAAGACATGTGCTCTGAGCAGCACTATTAAAAGCTCCACGGCCAGGTGCAGTGGCTCACGCCTGTAATCCCAGCACTTTGGGAGGCAGAGGTGGGTGGATCACAAGGCCAGGAGTTCGAGACCAGCCTGCCCAAGCTGGTGAAACCCCGTCACTACTAAAAATACAAAAATTAGCCAGGCATGGTGGCTCATGGCTCACACCTGTAATCCCAGCTACTTGGGAGACCGAGGCAGAAGAATTGCTTGAACCCAGTAGGCAGAGGTTGCAGTGAGCCGAGATCACCCCACTGCACTCCAGTCTGGGTGACAGAGCAAGAATCCATCTCAAAAAAAAAAAAAAAAAAAAAAAAAAAAATTCCCAAACTGGAAACCGCCCATGTAAATCTCCACAGCAGGCAAAGGAGATGTAAATGGCAGATGTCCTACAGTGGGATGTTATGTGCCATGTGAACAGGCCACTACAGACACGCATACCAACGTGAGTAGTCTTGCAATATGTTGAAAAAAAGTCAGACACCGGCCAGGTGCAGTGGCTCATGCCTCTCATTCCAGCACTTTGGGAGACTGAGGCAGGTGAATCACCTGAGGTCAGGAGTTCGAGACTAGCCTGGCCAACATGGAAACCTCATCTCTAATAAAAATACAAAAACTAGCCAGGCATGGATGGCAGGCACCTGTAATCCCAGCTACTAGGGAGGCTGAGGCAGGAGAATCACTTGAACCTGAGAGGCGGAGGTTGCAGTGAGCCGAGATCACGCCACTGCACTCTAGTCTGGGCGACAGAGTGACTCTGTCGTAAAAGAAAAAAAAACAAAAAAGTCAGAGACCAAAAAGTCAGTCAGTGTGCAATTCTACTTTCCGCCTTTCATTACGTAGATATTCCAATATTCCTGATCTATTTGTGGTGTGTTTTGTGGACCGTCTTTTGAACTGATGGTAGCCGCTGCCTGGTTCACTCATTATGGGTGAATGAAAATCATTAACATGTTGGTTTTATTATCTGTGTGAGAGTTCTGATTTTCCATTTCCTCGAAGTTACCTTTTAACATGGGGTTAGAGAGAGAGGAGGGCTGACCATTAGAATTGAGGGCAGAAATGAATCAAGGGTGAGGCCGTTATCTCTGCTGCTTTGCTATCATCCCCAGGGCACAGAAAATTGATTTTAGCCTGACCATCTGAAGAAGTTACAGAAGAAAGAATGGCCATAATCAAAAAATCATAAAATAATAGATGTTGGCGTGGCTGTGGTGAACAGCGAACACTTCTACACTGCTGGTGGGAGTGTGAACTAGCACAACCACTATGGAAAACAGTGTGGAGACTCCTTAAAGAACTAAAAGTAGAACTACCATTTGATCCAGCAATCCCACTACTGGGTATCTACCCAGAGGAAAATAAGTCATTATACAAAAAAGATCCTTGCACAGGCATGTTTATGGCTGCACAATTCGCAAACGCAAAAATGTGGAACCAGCCCAAATGCCCATCAGTCAACGAGAGAATAAAGAAATTGTGACATATACATACGATGGACTACTACTCAGCCATAAAAAGGAATGAATTAACGGTGTTCATAGCAACTTGGATGAGACTGGAGACTATTATTCTAAGTGAAGTAACTCAGGAATGGAAAACCAAACATCGTTATGTTCTCATAAGTGGGAGCTAAGTTATGAGGATGCAAAGGCATAAGAAAAACACAATGGATTTTGGGGAGTTGGGGGAAAGGGTAGGAAGGGGGTGAGGGGTAAAAGACTACACACTGGGTGCAGTGTATACTGCTCAACTGATGGGTGCACCAAATCTCACAAATCAGTACCGAAGAACCTACTCCTGTAGCCACACCACCTGTTCCCAATAACCTATGGAAATACAAATAAATAAATAAATAAAATAGGTCAGGTGCAGCAGCTCACGCCTGTAATCCCAGCACTTTGGGAGGCTGAGGCAGGTGGATCACCTGAGGTCAGGAGTTTGAGACCAGCCTGGCCAACATGGTGAAACCCCGTCTCTACTAAAAATACAAAAATTAGCTGGGCATGGTGGCGGGCACCTATGATCCCAGCTACTCGGGAAGGTCGGGCAGGAGAATCGCTTGAACCTGGGAGGCAGAGGTTGTAGTGAGCCAAGATCGCGCCATTACACTCCAGCCTGGGTGACACGAGCAAAACTCTGTTTCAAAATTAATAACTAAATAAAGCAAAACAATCACCACTGGGTGGACTCAAATACAAGTTAAGAATTCAGAAGGGGGGAAAAAAAGAAGCTGCAGAAGGAACGCACACGGGGTGTCTGATAGCAGCTGTTAAATGGGTAACGAGCAGTAAGGAGGAGACCTTGGGCCCAACAGAGTGGCCCTGCTCAGGGGTGAAAGTCTTTGAATTTCTGCCAAAAGTGTTTAAAGCAGCCTTTTAAGGACATGAACCTACCTGGCAGGTGGGAAAAGCGCTACTACATTCTGATCATGAGATTTTATGGCTGGGAATGATTTGCCAGGACTTTCTCCAAGCAGAACTCAGGGATTTCATTAAAAAACCTTTGGGAATCCCAGCACTTTGGGAGGCCGAGACGGGCGGATCACGAGGTCAGGAGATCAAGACCATCCTGGCTAACACGGTGAAACCCCGTCTCTACTAAAAAATACAAAAAATAAAACTAATCGGGCGTGGTGGTGGGCGCCTGTAGCCCCAGCTACTTGGGAGGCTGAGGCAGGAGAATGGCGTCAACCCGGGAGGCGGAGCTTGCAGTGAGCTGAGATCTGGCCACTGCACTCCAGCCTGGGCCACAGAGCAAGACTCTGCCTCAAAAAAAAAAAAAAAAAAAAAAAAAAACTGTTGGGAGAAACGTTTAAGCACCACATGGGGAGTCAGCTGCCAGGGTCTGAGCCCAGCCCCGGTCCCTAGCGTGAGACAGGCACGTACCATGACAGAGGCTGCTCCAACTGTGCCCAGCGGGAGGCGGTAGAGGATGCCTGTTGAAGAACAGCAGAGTGTTACAGGAGTGGAAGAATTCAGACTTGAGGGACACGAGCTAGGGAGACACAGCAGGTTCTTGAGCAGAGGAGTGCCTGAGAACAGCAGAGGCTTCTAGAACCTACAAAAGCTCAGGAGCCTGAGGGCAAAAAGCCCTTCCTAGAAACAACAGGAGCAGCACTGCAGGAGGAGCAGGTGCATAGGACATGTCCAGAGCTGCACGGATGGTGAGGGTGATGGACAGAGGGGGCAGGGCACAGCGGGCCTTGAGGCAGGGGGGATACAGGGAGAGGCTCCCAGCGGGAGGAGGGGTGAGTTACAAGCAACAGCAAACACCTCTTCCACGCACCCCTACCCCCGCCACTGTAGATGGCGGGGTACACCTACAGCGTGCAGCGACATTAATTCTGCTCTGACACTGCCCGCTGAAGCAAGCCCTTCAGTTAATCACCAAGTCCTCCCCCCAGAGTGCCCGGTGCTGAGAATCAGCAAGTGAGGCCTCAGTAACTCAGAATAAAGGGCGATACGGGGAGGACCCATTTACATTAACGAAAATTCTGAACTACAGGAGCCTATTAAGGAGACAAGGTTTTATGACTCTGAAACAAGGCAGGTGGCACTTCAGGAGATGCTGCTTACCACAGGCCTCACCACAGTGGAGAGACAGGAATAATTTTAACAAGTACAAGGATGCCTGCATTTTGTTTGTTTGTTTGTTTTTGAGACGGAGTTTCACTCTTTTTGTCCAGGCTAGAGTACAAGGGCGCAACCTCAGCTCACTGCAACCTCTGCCTCCCAGGTTCAAGGGATTCTCCTGCCTCAGCCTCCTGAGTAGTTGGGATTACACGCACCTGCCACCATGCTTGGCTAATTTTTTCTATTTTTACTAGAGACTGGGTTTCACCATTTTGGTCAGGTTGGTCTCGAACTCCTGACCTCAGGTGATCCACCCGCCTTGGCCTCCAAAATTGCTGAGATTACAGGTGTGAGCCACTGTGCCTGGCCGGATGCCTACATATTAATGAGGGTTACAGAAGCCTCTGGAAGCAGCTTGTACTTGTGACATCTTCAGGGGATGGGAAATGCCTTGCAATTTCAGACTACAACTTGGTAGCTGGCACCTGAAATCTGGAAGTGACCCACTCGTTTCTGACTTACTCACCTGGGAGCGGAGGACTCACTCCATGAGCGACCAGAACCAGGAAGGCTACTCGAGTTGAAACATCAAGCCAATTTGGAAATGTGGGCCAATCTAGGTGACTGAAGGAGTGCAAGGAAGCTAATTTTTCCAAAATGCTAAGGAGCTACATAATATAGATAAACTGATGAAAAATGAGATGTGATGTGTGCTAAAAAATAGAATTCAGGTACTAAAAATTTCCATTAAAGAGTTATGGGCCGGGCACGGTGGCTCATGCCTGTAATCCCAGCACTTTGGGAGGCCGATGTGGGTGGATCGCCTGAGGTCAGGAGTTTGAGACCAGCCTGGCCAACATGATGAAACCCCATCTCTACTAATAATACAAAAAAATTAGCCGGGCGTGGTGGCACATGCCTGTAATCTCAGCTACTTGGGAGGTCGAGGCAGGAGAATCGCTTGAACTCGGGAGGCGGAGGTTGTGGTCGCACCATCGCATTCCAGTCTAGGCGACAAGAGCGAAACTCTGTCTCAAGAAAAAAAAAGAAAGTTATGTCCCCTCAGGGTTGTGATAGCCCTACTGGAGGTGTCCACAGGTCAGGGAAAGGCTGCCTGCAGATGGCCAAGCTGTGGGCAGTGGCCCAGCTACCACCCAGGAGGCCATGAGGGGAAAAGCAGCCAAGTCCAGCAGAGGCTGATATCCAGGCAGCCGGACTCTCACCACCTCTGCTGACCCATGGGCCCAGGCCAGCTCGTATGGTACATAAAACGCTGGTGCTGAGTAAGAAAAATTCAGAGCACTCATTCTCCCTTCAGTTCATGTGTTGTGCTGCCCAGGAAACCTCTGCCTCTTGGAATTTCTATTAAAAAATATTCCCGGGCCGGGCGCGGTGGCTCAAGCCTGTAATCCCAGCACTTTGGGAGGCCGAGACGGGTGGATCACGAGGTCAGGAGATCGAGACCATCCTGGCTAACATGGCGAAACCCCGTCTCTACTAAAAATACAAAAAACTAGCCGGGCGACATGGCGGGCGCCTGTAGTCCCAGCTACTCGGGAGGCTGAGGCAGGAGAATGGCGTGAACCCGGGAGTTGGAGCTTGCAGTGAGCTGAGATCCGGCCACTGCACTCCAGCCTGGGTGGCAGAGTGAGACTCCGTCTCAAAAAAAAAAAAAAAAAAAAAAAAAAAAAAATTCCCCAAGGCTGCACACCATGGCTCGGGCCTATAATCCCAGCACTTTGGGAGGCCGAGGCAGGTGGATCAACTGAAGTCAGGAGTTCGAGACCAGCCTGGCCAAAATGGCAAAATCCTGTCTCTACTAAAAATACAAAACATTAGCCAGGCGTGGTGGTGAGTGCCTGTAGTCCCAGCTACTCGGGAGGCTGAGGTAGGAGAATCGCTTGAACCCAGGAAGCAGAGGTTGCAGTGAGCCACGATTGCTCCACTGCACTCCAGCCTGGGCAACAGAGCAAGACTCCATCCGCCCCTCAACTCCCCAAAAAGAGGCCGGGCACAGTGGCTCACGCCTGTAATTCCAACACTTTGGGAGGCCAAGGTGGATGGAGCACCTGAGGTCAGGAGTTCAAGACCAGCCTGGCCAACATGGTAAAACCCTATCTCTACTAAAAACACAAAAATTAGCCAGGAGTGGTGGCACATGCCTATAATCCCAGCTACTTGGGAGGCTGAGGCAGGAGAATCACTTGAATCCGGGAGGCAGAGGTTGCAGTGAGCTGAGACCATGCCATTGCACTCTAGCCTGGGCAACAAGAGCAAAAACTCCATCTCAAAAATAAATAAATAAATAAATAATAAAGGCTGGGCATGTTGGCTCACGCCTGTAATCCCAGCACTTTGGGAGGCCGAGACGGGTGGATCACGAGGTCAGGAGATCGAGACCATCCTGGCTAACATGGTGAAACCCCGTCTCTACTAAAACATAGAAAAAATTAGCCGGGCATGGTGGCAGGCACCTGTAGTCCCAGCTACTCGGGAGGCTGAGACAGGACAATGGCGTGAACCCGGGAGGTGGAGTTTGCAGTGAGTCGAGATCACACCACTACATTCCAGCCTGGGCGACAGAGCAAGACTCCATCTCAAAAAAATAAAAATAAAATAAAATCCCCCAAAGAAATACCAATAAACAAGAAAACAGTCAAATATCATACAGTCCCTGCTACCGTAAAGACACCACATTATAAAGGCATTTTTTGGTTGATGTTGTTGGTTGGATAAATTCTATTCAAACTATAACATCCTATCACTGCAGCTGCGTCAGCCTAGGCCCAGACATCGGCAGTCACAGGACACTCACCACCTTCTCAGGAAGTTCACTTCATCTTGGCTTGGGAATGACTGCTAAAACGTTCTTCCTCTCGCCAAGACTAAAATCCATCTCTATTAACATTGTCCATCCTTAACTTAAACCCCGTGGCTGTTGAAAACCAGCCTGGCGTGGAAGGAAAGGCATAAGACTTGGAGTTAGAAAGGCATGAATTTAAGTCCCTAGAGCAGAATGAGGGAGCATCCTGTAGCCAGACTACCTGGAGAGCCTCTGGCACCTGTCTCAACCCTGTATCTCCATTTCTTAGCTTATAAAATATAGACAACAATGGCACCTTCCTCACAGACAGCACAGAAGGACTTAGTGAGATAATGCAGTCAATTGCCCAGCATGGTACCTGGCATGTGATTGCTATGCAGTAAATGTTCACAGCCATCATCATTACAGTATAAAGGGCATGTTAATAATTCTACATTTTGCTCAGTGTGGTGGGTCATGCCTGCAATCCCAGCACTTTGGGAGGCTGACGAGGGTGGATCATTTGAGGCCAGGAGTTCAAGATCAGGCTGGGCAACATGACAAAACATCTCTACTAAAATTAGCTGGGTGTGGTGCTGTGCACCTTTAGTCCCAGCTACTTGGGAGACTGAGGCAGGAGAATCACTTGAGTCTGGGATGCGGAAGCTGCAGTGAGCCAAGATCGTGCCATTGCACCCCAGCCTGGGCAACAGGAACGAAACCCTGTCTCAAGGAAAAAGAGCAAAAAGAAAAATTCTACATTTCACATAGTTTTACAAATGCCATACTATCCTGGTGTCATAAAACATCTGTCCTGTGAAGTATGTTAATATTCTGCTGACACATAGTGTAATTACTAAAAACCAAGCTATTTGGGGTCTTTGGGGAAAGGTGTTATTACTATAAAAATGCATGCATGTTTCAATTCACTAATTAGAACACAGTAAAGTTTACAAAGTAAATGTCTTAAAATACAAAGGTGAAGCTACATCTACATCTTGAGACAGGAGACATCACTACAGATACTACAGACATTAAAAGGATAATGAGAGAATATTACAAATGCCCTTACGCTAATACATTCAACAATCTAGATAAACTTGACACAATTCCTGAAAGACACAAGCTACCAAAGCTCACTCAAGAAGAAACGGATAACCTGAATAACCCACTATCTAGTACGTAAGTCAAATTTGTTATGAAAAGCTTCCTGGCCAGGCTTGGTGACTCACACCTATAATCCCAGCACTTTGGGAGGCCAAGGCAGGAGGGTCACTTAAGCCCAGAGGTTTAAGACCAGTCTGGGCAACAGATGAGATCTCGTATCTACAAAAAATAAAGATTAACTGCACATGGTGGTGCACACCTGTAGTCCCAGCTACTTGGGAGGCTGAAGTAGGAGGACTTGAACCCAGGAGGTCAGGGCCGCAATGAGATATGATTGCACCACGGCAAAATCACGGGAGACCCGGGAGACAGGAAGAGACCCCGTCTCAGAAAAAAGAGAGAGAAAACAAATGCAAAGAAAACTCTGGTGCTACATGTGAATTCTACCACATGTACATTAGAAATAATACCAGTTCTCCGCTAACTCTGCCAGAAAACAGAAGATAAGGAAATGCTTCCTAACTTATTTTATGGGGCCAGCATTACCCTTATGCCCAAACCAAAGACAATACAAGAAAAGAAAGCTTCATCTCCCTTAGGAACAAAGACATAAACAATCTTAACAAAATATTACCAAATCAAACCCAGCAATATATAACAAATACAACCTATCATGAACAAGGAGGGTTTCTTTCAGCTTTGCAAAGTTGTTTTAATATTCAAAAATTGGCGGGCGCAGTGGCTCACGCCTGTAATCCCAGCACTTTGGGAGGCCGAGACGGGCGGATCACGAGGTCAGGAGATCGAGACCATCCTGGCTAACCCGGTGAAACCCCATCTCTACTAAAACAAAATACAAAAAACCAGCCGGGCGTGGTGGCGGGTGCCTGTAGTCCCAGCTACTCGGGAGGCTGAGGCAGGAGAATGGCGTGAACCCGGGAGGCGGAGCTTGCAGTGAGCCGAGATCCAGCCACTGCACTCCAGCCCAGGCGACAGAGCGAGACTCCGTCTCAAAAAAAAAAAGAAACCCCGTCTTTACTAAAAATACAAAAAAACTAGCCGGGCGTAGTGGCGGGCGCCTGTAGTCCCAGCTACTCGGGAGGCTGAGGCAGGAGAATGGCGTGAACCCAGGGGGCGGAGCTTGCAGTGAGCAGAGATCTCACCACTGCACTCCAGCCTGGGTGGCAGAGCCAGATTCCGTCTCAAAAAAAAAAAAAAAAAATCAGCCAGCACTTTGGGAAGCCGAGGTGGGTGGATCATTTGAGGTCAGGAGTTCGAGACCAGCCTGGCCAAAATGGCGAAACCCTGTCTCTACTAAAAAAAAAAAAGTCAATCACTGTAGTTTGCAGTGAGCCGAGATCGTGCCACTGCACTCCAGCCTGGGCAACAGAGACTCTGTCTCGGAAAAAAAAAAAGTAAAACAGTAGTAAAACGAAACATAAAAACATAGTAAAACAGAAAAGGAAAAAAATGAGGATCTCAATAGATGCAGAAAAAGGAAAAAAGGATTTCACAACATTCGAGACTCACTCATAATAAAGCTTAGCAAAATAAGAACAGACGAAAACTTCCTAAACCAGGTAGAGAGCAATTACAAAACATCTACAGCTAACATCACACACAACAGTGAAAGACTGAAAGCGCTCAGAACAATGAACAGTGACAACCCTTCTCAGCACCTCTATTCAACAGTATACTGGAGGTCCTACCCACTGTAATAAAACAAGGAAGAAAAAGGCATAAAGATTGGAAAGGAAAAGCAGTAAAAATTTACTTGCAGGCCGGGCGTGGTGGCTCACGCCTGTAATCCCAGCACTTTGGGAGGCCGAAGTGGGCAGATCATCTGAGGTCAGGAGTTTGAGAACAGCCTGACCAACATGGTGAAACTCCATCTCTACTAAAAATACAAACATTACCCAGGTGTGGTGGCAGGTGCCTGGAATCCCACCTCCTCAGGAGTCTGAGGCAGGAGAATTGCTTGAACCCGGAAGGTGGAGGCTGCAGTGAGCCAAGATCACACCATTGCACTGCAGCCTGGGGGACAAGAGCAAGACTTTGTCTCAAAGAGGAAAAAAAAAGGCCGGGGGGGTGTCTCATGCCTGTAATCCCAGCACTTTGGGAGGCCAAGGCGGGCGGATCGCCTGAGGTCAGGAGTTCGAGACCACCCTGATCAACATGGTGAAACCCCATCTCTACTAAAAATACAAAAATTAGCCAGGCATGGTGGCGTGCGCCTGTAGTCCCAGCTATTTGGGAGGGTGAGGCAGGAGAATCGTTTGAACCAGGAGGTGGAGGTTTCAGTGAACCAAGATCATGGCATTGTACTCCAGCCTGGCTGACAGAGCAAGAATCTGTCTCAAAAAAAAAAAAAAACATTCTTTGCAAACTACATGATCATCTAAATAAAAATCCTAAGGAATCTACAAAGGAACTACTAGAACCAATAAACAAAATTAGCAAAGTTTTGAAAAAACTTAATATACAAAAATCAATTCTATTTCCATATGCCAGCAAAGAACGAACTGAAAATTAAAACTTAAAAATCCATCAGCAACAGTGAAACCGCCTTTGCCGAAATTATAACAGTGAAAAAATTATGACAGTGAAAGAGATTTGATCTGACCAGCTCCATCCTGCTTTTAACTTCCAAACTGCCTTTGGCCATTCCTGGGCATGGGCCAAGCTAACTTTAGTTTATAGTTTAAATGATAATATCCCTTCCCAAAACTAAATCATCTTTATAAAACTAATAAAAGGCTACAAGGTGAGGATTAATGAGAGTAGTCTGAATTCTGCAAAGACCTAGGCGTAGTCACCAGCCATTGTTCCGGAGGTCACAAGATTTGTATCTTCCCCAATTACTCCCATAGATAACATCACTACTGCAGAACCCAAGATTAGGCTGGGCATAGTGGCTCATGCCTGCAATCCCAGCACTTTGGGAGGCCAAAGCGGGTGAATCACCTGAGGTCAGGAGTTTAAGACCAGGAGTTTAAGACCAGCCTGGTAAAACCCGGTCTCTACTAAAAATACAAAAATTAGTCAGGCATGGTGGCAGGCATCTGTAATCCCAGCTACTCAGGAGGCTGAGGCAGGAGGATTGCTTGAACCCGGGAGGTAGAAGGTGCAATGAGCCGAGATGGCATCACTGCACTCCAGCCTGGGTGATAGAGTGAGGCACGGTCTCAAAAAGAAAAAAAAAGAATCTAAGATTGGCCTTTTCAGACTTTTGCATTCCTGGCAGATGACTCCACCTGCACCCAAGACTCATGACTCTAGTCCTGTAGTCCCTATCCATAAGTGGACTCAGTAGACAAGGAGGATTTTATTTTTTATTTTTTGAGATGGAGTCTCGCTCTGTTGCCAAGGCTGGAGTGCGGTGGCACGATCTCGGCTCACTGTAACCTCCACCTCCCGGGTTCAAGAAATTCTCCTGCCTCAGCCTCCCGAGTAGCTGGGAAAACAGGTACATGCCACCACGCCTGGCTAATTATTGTGTTTTTAGTAGAGACGGGGTTTCACCATGTTGGCCAGGATGGTCTCGAACTTCTGACCTCGTGATCTATCCGCCTCAGTCTCCCAAAGTTCTGGGATTACAGGCGTGAGCCACGGCGCCCGGCCAAGGATCATTTTCTACAGCCCTGTGATTGCAACCTCAACCAATCAACAGCACCCATTCCCTAACCCTCTGCCTGCCAAAATATCCTTGAAAAACCCCTAGCCTCTGAATTTTCAAGGAGACTGATTTGAGTAATAACTCCCGTTCTCCTGTGTGGGTTGGCCTTGAATCAATGAAACTGTTTCTTTACTGCAATCCTGCGGTCTCAGTGAATTGGTTTCTCTGTGTAGCAGGCAGGAAGAACCCATCAAACAATTACAATAGCACCAATAATTACAACATACTCAGAGAACAAAAGAGGTGCCTAATCTTTACACATGAAACTACAAAACATTGTTGAAAAAAAGTAAAGGGACCTAAGGATACGGGGAAATATATCACACTCCTGGATTAAAAGACACGATATTGTCACGATATCAATTCTTCTCAAATCCATCTATAGATTCAAACACAATCCCAACCAAAATCCCAGCAGGCTTTTTCACAGAAATTCATAAACTGTTTCCAAAATGTATTTGAAACTAAAAAGGGCCCAGAATGGCAAAAACAATTTCAAAAAGGAAGAAAGTTGGAAGAATTTCTGATCTCAAGACCTATTATAAAGCTACAGTAATCAGGACAGTATGGGGTTGGCATAGAGACACATACAGGTCAGGGGAACAGGACAGAAAGTCTCGAATAGACCACAAATATGTTCAGCTGATTTTCAAGAAGTGTTTCAGGCCAAGATGGTCGGTGGATGACGCAGCCGCAGGTGAAAGATGATGGAGAACAGGACGACGCTCACCAAAGCCCAGGGCTGCTCAATGGGAAAAACACGGTCCAGCGCAGTGGCTCATGCCTGTCAGCCCAGCACTTTGGGAGGCTGAGGCAGGTGGATCACCTGAGGTCAGGAGTTCAAGACCAGCCTGGCCAACATGGTGAACCCACATCTCTACTAAAAATACAAAAATTAGCCAGGCATGGTAGTGCACTAATCCCAGCTACTCGGGAGGCTGAGGCAGGAGAATCACTTGGACCCAGGAGAAGCAGGTTGTGGTGAGCTGAGATTGTGCCATTGCACTCCAACCTGAGCAACAGAGACTCTGTCTTGGGAAAAAAAAAAAAAGAGAGAAAAACACACCTCCATGACAGGGACTCTAGCAGCCACCACCTCAGCCAAGAAGTTCATCTAGAGTCATGACAGCAGGGTGACCTGAAGTCACACCTTCCTGCAACAGGAAGGACCCACAGCTGTGAAGAACTCGTGCCCAAAAAGTTTCATCTGAATCCAATTAAGCCTTCGGTGCTAATGTTCAATTTACAGGAAATACCTCCAGGTCCAAGAACAAGAGAAAAGACATCAAGGCCAGGTGCAGTGGCTCGTGCCTGTAATCCCAGTGCTTTGGGAGGCTAAGGCGGGAGAAGTGCTTGATCCCAGGAGTTCGAGACCAGCCTTGGTAATGCAGCAAGACCTCTGTCTCTGCAAGATAAAAAAAAAAATTAGCCAGATGTAGTGGTGTACACCTGTAGTCTCAGCTACTAAGGAGGCTGAGGTAGGAGGATCGCTTGAGCCCAGGAGGTTGAGGCTGCAGTTGAGGCTGGTTGCACCACTGCCCTCCAGCCTGGGTGAAAGAGTGAGACGCTATCTCAAAAACAGCAAAAAAAAAAAAAAAGAAAGAAATGAGGCTGGGCACGGTGGCTCACGCCTGCAATCCCAGCACTTTGGGAGGCTGAGGCAGGTGGATCACGAAGTCAGGAGTTTGAGACCAAACTGACCAACATGGTGAAACCCTGTCTCTATGAAAAATCCATAAATTAGCCAGGCATGATGGCGTGCGCCTGTAATCCCAGTTACTCAGGAGGCTGAGGCAGGAGAATTGCTTGAACCTGGGAGGTGGAGGGTGCAGTGAGCCGAGATCGTGCCACTGCATTTCAGCCTAGGTGACAGACCAAGACTCCATCTCACCAAAAAAAAAAAAAAAAAAGACATCATGTGGGGAGGAAATCTGACAAATCTAGGAGAGACATTCTACAGGACAATTGGTCTGGTAACTTTAAATGTTGATGTCATTTTTTTAATTTTTTGAGACGGAGTCTCACTTTGTCTCCCAGGTTGGAGTGCAGTGGCTTGGTCTCGGCTCACTGCAACCTCTATCTCCTGGGTTCAAGTGATTCTCCTGCCTCAGCCTCCCGAGTAGCTGGAACTACAGGCATGCACCTCCACGCCTGGCTAATGTTTGTGTTTTTAGTAAAGATGGGGTTTCACCATATTGGCCAGGCTGGGATATCAGTTTTTAAAAGGAGGGAGCTGTAGGGGATTGTTTTCCAATGGAAAGAAGCCCAAGACACACAACAGTTCAAGGCAGCGTGGGAGCCTCGGTGGGTTCAGGTTTATGAAAGAGCACTGCAGCCATGCCGGGGACAACTGTGGGATTTGAATGTGGCCTGCGTAGTCGATGACATTAAGTAACTGCTGGGAATTTTCTTAGTGTGATAATGGTATCAGGCTATACGGGAGAATGTCTTTCTGTTCAGGAGGGGCAGCTAATATGTTCAGCAGGGACTGCGGGGGTCTACAGCTTACTCTCCAATAGTTCAGCTAAAAGAGACAGAGAGAGGGAAGAAAGAGCATCTGTAATAAACAATACCAACTTCTGAATCGAGATAAGGAGTGTGTGTGTTCTCGGCAATATTTCTGGAATGTTTCTGTAGTCAGGGGAAAGTGGGAAGGAGGCAGGGAGGAAGCAGAGAAGGAAGGAAAGAAACCCTTGCACAGCTCCATTATCTTGATGCGTCCAACTTCCCCATTTATCGGAGAAGCAAACGGAGGCCAGTGAGGTACAGACGTTTGTTCAAGGGCAGGCACTTGTTCGAAGTCACACAGCAAACCAGCCTGAGGATGGCTCCCGTAATTCCGCCTCTGCATTTTCTTTTACCTTAACACAGGTAAGCCCAGACGTTTTGGTTTTGGAGCCAAGCAGTGGCCGTTTTCCCAGACTTGATATCCAGTTTCAGCCAGACTCCTCCCTCCACCTCCTGCGGCAGTCCCACCCCCGACCCCAAGAGCCTCCCCGAAGGCCCTGTCATCTGCTCCCTCAGGCTGCACTCTGCTGCCAGACTGCTGTGTGGCCTTGGCCAGGAGTTTTGCTCTCTGGTCTGCGAGATGGAGCAAGAACCCTGCCCCACTACTCACTGACTTGGTGCCAAACACCTGAGGGACGCCGGAGCATTGTCGGAGCCCAAGACCAGGGAGAGGAAGGAGGAAAGGGTGGCAAAGACCCCTAGAGAGAGCCCCCGGGAGGGTCCCCAGGAAGACAGGCAGGCGAGGTCTTGTCATCATGTGCGTACTTCCCACATCTCACACAGACACACACATGCGCATACATGTACAGACACGCATGCCCACATGCAGACACACCTGCAGACACATGCAGACATGCAGAGACACACGCACACATACATGCACACAACACACATGCAGACATGCAGACATGCACACACATGTGCACACACGTGTGCATAGATACACATGTGCCCACACAAGCTCTGACTCCTCCACACCTGCAGTTCTGGGCCGTCAGACTCCAGCAAGTTCCTCGTGGACACTCCTTTCTCCTTCCTACTGCAGTACAGACAACTGATTCCAGAGCCCCCTCCAAGGACGCACAACCTCTCACGCCAGGGACATGACCTGCCGCCAGCCCCGCCCCACAGCCTCCCCTGGGCTTTGGTCCTCTGTGTTTTTCCACAATCACCTGATCCCAGAGACCACACCACGGCTTCCGAGGGCAGGAGGGAGATGCGTGGAGGTGGTGGAGCCAGCTGGCAGGACCCGGGTGCAGACCCAGGATCAGGTTGGACTCCCTGGCAGGGTGCAGGACCCCAGGTGCCAGGCAGGGGAGGCCCAGCGTACCCAGCTGAGGCCCCTGGGCCTGCCTTCTCCAGGCGGAGCCCCAGTGCCTCTTCCCAGTCCTCCCCAGGCCGGGGAGCAGCTCGCTAGGGACTGGAGAGGGACATAGGAGCGAGACCCAGGCTGGGACCCTGTGCTCACACCCTTCAGGGAGCTGCCCCTTGCCTGCTGTGAAAGTGAGAAAAGAAACCCAATCATCTACACCCACAAACCGCAGGCCGCTGGTCAGGAAGAAGGGCTGCCTGGCAAGCCAAGGACTTGGCGCATGCCGGTCATGTGTGCCTCGGCCGCCCAACAAGCTCTGGCTTCCAGATGCAGCGGTGACAAGGGCTGCTCCTGCCCTTGGCCCGTGGGGACTCCCTGCCACCCTGTCATGTCACTCAAACCTCACGACAGGCAGGAGGGGCTCCCGAAGCTTGATGATGGGCAGAGGGCCGGTTCCAGCCGGAGACAGACCTGACCTGTCCCCACTCCCACAGCTTGGCCCTCACTGCAGCCCAGGCTCCAGGCCCCTCCAGCTCTGTCCCACCCTTCCCCATGGCCCCCAGGGTCCCAATTACACCCCCTTGTGGGCTAGCCTGGAAACCCGGCCCTCACTAGCGACACAGCCTCCATGACAAACCTGTTACAAGCCAAGCAAACAGTGGGGAAGCAAACTTCTGGGGGCACCAGGTCCCATGTGGACACGTCCCCCTCCCTGGCAATGCAGGGGCACCTTCTAAGGTACCCACCCCTCCCAGGGCACAGGGACACAGCGACAGCATCCTTGCTTCAAAGCCTTGCAGGAGACAGTGACACCAGATGGAACAGCCAAAATGGCCCTGGGCCTCTTCTTCTTCCCTGTCCTCAGGGAACAGGCCTCCCTGCCACATGCAAACCCCACTGCAGGCCCCGGGCCAGCTGCGGCCCCAGAGCCACTCACAGGTCACAGGGCTGAGGAGCCTGCCCAGAGCCCAGCGCCTCTGAAGCCAAGAAGGCTTTGTTTTTCCCTCCAGCCTCTGCATCATCCAAACAAGGAAAAAGCCTTTTACCCCTTCCCCTATCTCAAAAAACACCAACAGGAGGATTTATTTTGAAGTTTGCTCACTCGGTGTGAGCCCCACATAATCCGGGCCTTGTGTAGCAACAGCCAGGAGGGGACTGTGCCAGGGTGAGCCCTGGGAACCCCTCTCCCCTCCCACAGTTCCTATAGCTGACAGCACTCTCAGCTCCCTCTCGCAGGGGTATGTATGAAAACACACACGTGCACACACACACGGGCACACGTAACTGCTATTGATTCTGTTGGCCTGGAATGGAGAACCCTGACTCACGCAGGCCTTTTCTGCACACTCAGGTTTCTCTTTCCCGTGAACTGCCAAGAATCCCAGACAGTGGCGCCAGGACCACCCCAGTGAGCATCCTGGGTCGTCAACCGACAGTGAAAAGCAGGAAAACAGAGGCCCAGCGAGGGTGAGGGCTTGCCCAAAGGCACACAGCAAGTTGGCAGAGGGCTGGGTCTGCAGCTCAGGTCTCTTGGCTCCAGCCAAGAACCTGAATGACTCAGAACACGCAGGAAATGTCAAACCCATGAAGGAACGTGAGCAGAAAGAACCACCGTCGCGCGTGCCACCACCCCGGCCCACCGCAGCTGACTCTCTCCTGCCTTTCAAGCAAGGAGCTGCTCTGTGTGGCACCAAGACATGGCTGTCACTCTCAGGCCTGTCTTTGTCATGGGACCCCCTCTCCTCTTCCTCATCGGTTGTCTCGAACCATTATTTAGATCTCATGCCACCAACCCATTTTTCCAGCATTTGCTACCAGTCTCTGCAGGGGCATCCTTGTACTTGTAGTGATAAATGTGGGCCTCAATGGAACATGCTTGCATCAGGAAGAGCAGAGAACGCTCCTCCAGGTTCTCCGACTCTGACTCTTTGGGAGTTGTTTTACAACTCTGCGAGCTGTGGATAACTCACAGCAGTGAAAATCGTTCTCTCCCATAAACACCCAGATTCTGTCTTGTCTGGTAGAAGTGCAACTGCCTTCTCTCCCTTCCTCCCTTCTCCTGCCAAAACTCCCCAGATCTGCCTCCATTTGCACTTGCATTTGAATACTCCCTGGTCTACAAATGCCCCGTCCTTCTGATTCCCTTTTCAGTCACTAATATCTGCCTGATTCTCTCATGAGCTAAATAAACTCTTCAGTGCGTTCGTTTTTACATCTGTATGACAGTCATGGTTTTACCCTTTTCTGAAAAGTATCTTTTTTTTGTTGTTGTTGAGACAGTCTCTCACTTTGTCACCCAGGCTGGAGTGCAGTGGCGTGATCTCGGGGCAACCTCTATCTCCTGGGTTCAAGTGATTCTCTGGTCTCTGCCTCCTGAGTAGCTGTGATTGCAGGCATGCACCACTATGCCTGGCTGGTTTTTGTATTTTTAGTAAAGATGGGGTTTCACCACATTGGCCAGGTTGGTCTCGAACTCCTGGCCTCAAGTGATCCATCTGCCTCAGCCTCCCAAAACACTGGAATTACAGGTGTGAGCCACCGCACCCGGCCTGAAGATTATCTGTTGCTGTAAGTTTGCTCTGAGCACCTAGCTCATTGAATGAGCAGGCACTGAATAAAGCAAAGTCGTTTTTCTCCCCACCTTCCCAACCAGCATGAAAACAGGCTCTTAGCCTTGTTGTTCACAATTTTGACCCACGTTTTGTTATGTAGGCGTGACTGGATACCTCACTGGCCGTTAGTGATCCACTCACACTCCATCCAGTCTCTCTCCCCTCCCCAAAGGTTGTGAGGGACTGATAGCTCCAACCTTCAATCACATGGCTGGTTCCTCTGAGACAGCCCCCATCCTGAAGCTATCCACAGTACAAACCCAAGTATGGTCAAGAGAGCTTGACCACACAGTGGCTCATTCCTGTAATCCCAGCACTTTGGGAGGCTGAGGCGGGTGGATCACCTGAGGTCAGGAGTGAGACCAACCTGGCCAACATGGTGAGACCCCCATCTCTAATAAAAATACAAAAATTAGCCAGGTGGGGTGGTGGGCGCCTGTAATCCTAGCTACTCAGGAGGCTGAGGCAGACGAATTGCTTGAACCCGGGAGGTGGAGGCTGCAGTGAGCTGAGATCATGCCACTGCACTGCAGCCTGGGTGACAGAGTGAGATCCCATCTCAAAAAAAAAAAAAAAGAGAACTCATAGTGAGTAACAAAAGAAGATGCTCTTCCAAGGGTTTTAGGAGCTCTGCCAGGAACCAGGGACAAAGACCCAATGAAGATGTTTTTGTTTTATTTTTATTTTTTATTTATTATTATTTTTTTTTTTTTGAGGCGGAGTCTTGCTCTGTCGCCCGGACTGGAGTGCAGTGGCCCGATCTCAGCTCATTGCAAGCTCCGCCTCCCGGGTTTACGCCATTCTCCTGCCTCAGCCTCCCGAGTAGCTGAGACTACAGGCGCCCGCCACCTCGCCCAGCTAGTTTTTGTATTTTTAGACGGGGTTTCACCATGTTAGCCAGGATGGTCTCGATCTCCTGACCTCGTGATCCGCCCGTCTCGGCCTCCCAAAGTGCTGGGATTACAGGCTTGAGCCACCGCGCCCGGCCCGATTTTTTTATTTTAGAGATGGGGTCTCATGCTGTTGCCCAGGTTGGAGTGCAGTGATATGATCATAGTTCACTACAGCCTTGAACTCCTGGGCTCAAGCAATCCTCCCGCCTCAGCCTCCCGAGTAGCTGAGACTACAGGTGCACAGCACCGTACCTGGCTTTGTCGCGTATTTTGTAGAGACTGGGTCTCACTATATTGCCCAAACTGGTCTCAAACTCCTGGCCTCAAGTGATCCTCCCACCTCAGCCTTCCAGTTCCAGGTCACAGCCTTCCAGGTCACAGGCGTGAACCACTGTGCTCACCTAAGATTCATCATACCATACCACAGCCCCCACCTGCAGGTCAGCTCTTATCTGTCCTTCTTTTTTTTTTTTTTTTTTTTTTTTTT
>NC_045452.1:26614639-26656955 GCF_002776525.5 Piliocolobus tephrosceles | reverse complement strand
TTTTTTTTTTTTTTTTTTTTTTTTGAGGCGGAGTCTCGCTCTGTCGCCCGGACTGGAGTGCAGTGGCCGGATCTCAGCTCACTGCAAGCTCTGCCTCCCGGGTTTACGCCATTCTCCTGCCTCAGCCTCCGGAGTAGCTGGGACTACAGGCGCCCGCCACCTCGCCCGGCTAGTTTTTGTATTTTTAGTAGAGACGGGGTTTCACCGTGTTAGCCAGGATGGTCTCGATCTCCTGACCTTGTGATCCGCCCGTCTCGGCCTCCCAAAGTGCTGGGATTACAGGCTTGAGCCACCGCGCCCGGCCTTATCTGTCCTTCTGACCTCTGTTAAGTCAATTCTCTGATATGGTTTGGCTGTGCCCCACCCAAATCTCATCTTGAATTGCAGCTCCCATAATTTCCACTATTATGGGAGGGACCTGGTGGGAGGTAACTGAATTATGAAGGCGGGTTCCCCCACACTGTCCTCATGGTAGTAAGTATCACGAGATCTGATGGTTTTGTAAGGGGAAACCCCTTTTGCTTGGTTCTCATTCTGTCTTTGCCAGGCGCCATGTAAGACGTCCCTTTGTTCTTCCTTCACTTCCACCAGGATTGTGAAGCCTCCCTAGCCACATGGAAGTATAAGTGAATTAAACCTCTTTCCTTTATAAATTACCCAGTCTCGGGTATGTCTTTATCAGCACCGTAAAAATTGACTAATACATTCTCTCTTTTCAAACAGGAGCATGGCAGACCCCTCTCCATATACTCTTGGCTCCCTGTATCCATTACTCATAGCTCTCAACTAGGTGCAAGTTTACAGATATCCCTTGAGGAATTCATTCCAGGACTCCTGGCAGATATCAAAATCCGCAGATGCTCAAGCCCCTGTTGTAATATGGTGTAGTATTTGCATATAACGTATGCACATCCTCCTGTATGTATGCTTTGAATCACCTCTAGATTACCCATAATACTTAACACAATGTAAATGCCTGTAAATAGTTCTTACATTGTGTTGTTTAGGGAATAAGGAGAAAAGTCTGTATAAATTCAGTACAGACATAACCATTTATTTTCTTTTTTTTTTTTTTTTTTTTTTTTGAGACGGAGTCTTGCTCTGTCCCCCAGGCTGGAGTGCCGTGGCGCAATCTCGGCTCACTGCAAGCTCTGCCTCCTGGGTTCATGCCATTCTCCTGCCTCAGCCTCCCGAGTAGCTGGGACTACAGGTGCCCACCACCACGCCCGGCTAATTTTTTGTATTTTTAGTAGAGACAGGGTTTCACCGTGTTAGTCAGGATGGTCTCGATCTTCTGACCTCGTGATCCACCCGCCTCGGCCTCCCAAAGTGCTGGGATTACAAGCGTGAGCCACCACACCCGGCCTCTTTTCCCAATACATTAATTTTTTTTTTTTTTTTTTTGAGGCGGAGTCTTGCTCTGTCGCCCGGACTGGAGTGCAGTGGCCCGATCTCAGCTCACTGCAAGCTCCGCCTCCCGGGTTTTACGCCATTCTCCTGCCTCAGCCTCCGAAGTAGCTGGGACTACAGGCGCCCGCCACCTCGCCCAGCTAGTTTTTGTATTTTAAGTAGAGACGGGGTTTCACCGGGTTAGCCAGGATGGTCTCGATCTCCTGACCTCGTGATCCGCCCGTCTCGGCCTCCCAAAGTGCTGGGATTACAGGCTTGAGCCACTGCGCCCAGCCTTTTCCCAATACATTAAATCCGTGGTTGGTTGAATCCACAGATGAGGAAACCATAATACGGAGTCCATGGATACAGGGTCCACGGTTACAGAGGCCACAGATGTGGAGCCCACGAATACGGAGATCACAGATGTGGAGCCCACAGATACAGAGGCCACCGATATAGAAGGCTGACCAGACTTATTTCCGTGATCCGTTTGCTCATGTTAACATGGGCCTCTCTTTGCAGATCAAAGTTTCATGAGGACCAAGCCGATGCCTGGACTTGCTCAAACAGTATCCATGGTACCTAGTACAGGGCCTGGCACATGCAGGTCCTTCGTAATCATCAAAACGAAGTGAAAATAAACCAGACATTACAAGTGGGCCCTTTCTCCTGCCCAGTGGGCTTCAGAGCAGAAGCTCCATCCCCCAAAGCCTGCCTCGCCCTGCATGTGAGTCTGCACACACCTCAACTCCCTCCCGACCCTCCCTGCCAAGCCCTTTCTCTTGGAGCCTCCCCCAGGGTGGGGGACAAGGGCACATAGGAACCATCAGCATCCGTGGGGCTGGGCTGGCTGCAGCCCGCAGAGTGGATGTTATGCAAAGGAGATTTCAAATCACCCAACTGTTCTATTTATAATTCACAGCAAAATGGTTTGTTGCTGTAAAAATATATTTGCACATGACACAAATAGACCCTCACAGCAATTATCTTAATGCTGTAGCTACGAATTAACACCTACTTCCCTCGGGCAAATTAGCACCAAATTTAATTTGAGCGGCACGTCCAATGTGCAGGGCATACAGAGGAAGAGCTCGCTGTGGTATGTGCACAATGCAGGCTCCTGTTGTGGAACTGGGGGTTCTGATCAAGGGCTCTTGGGAGGCGGCGGCGATGGGTCTGATGCCACCCAGGCCTAAGCTTCCAAGACCCAGAGACAAAGAAGCTTGCACAGAGTCATACCTGAGGCAAACACTGGCCAGTGACTCCTGGGAATGTCCAGTGATGATGCGGGCAGGAGCTCTTGCTTATGGCTGAATGGGGGTCACTACTGAGCTGGGATTCCAGGGTCCCCCAGTGGGATCCCATAAAAAGTAACTTCCACTCTTTTGTCTCAGGTATGCACAAATTTGTTAATACAGACCCTCACTACCCAGTCTTCATCACAACCACCACTTGGTCCCCAACGTTGGCAAGACGGCATGCGCAAGGCCATCTGTTCAGGCAGACGCATGAGACCCCCAAAGGTGGCAGCAGCTAAGTCCAAACAAGCTGTGACCTGCATCATGACCTTGTCAGAAGCCTGCCCACAAACCCAGGAGACTTCAGCACCCTGAAAGAGCAAGGGGGTCTCTAAAGGGCTGCTGGGGCCACCCCCTCTCCTGCGGGTCAAGACTCAGAGCTCCTCACACAGCCTTTAGGGAACGCCAAGCATCTCTGCTGCTCTGCGCAAGGGCACCCAGGTGATCATTCAGGTGCACAACTCTCACCTGCACACCCTCCAGCTGCAAGAGGTGGGGCTGTCTCACCTCCCAGGGCCTGCCCAATTAGGCTAAGAGTAATCGTGTATCTCCCTTTTCAATGGTTAATTCAGGAAACCAAGCCAGAGCTAATCAGTACAAGGCAATCTCTCTGACCACAGGAATCTGTTCCTTCAGGTCCCTGAGGCTCCAGGAAGTATCCCAGGTGCTTCTGAGACAGAAGATCCTGTTTCTCAATAGAGAACCACTGTGGGAGTCTCTCCATGCAGCTGGGTATGCAGATGAGACCTGGGAGACTGCAGCCAACTTGCCGCCCCTCTGCAGACCCAGCAGCCCACAGAGAATGAAGGGAATAGCCAACCCCTGATCAAGCCATACCTGATCTCCACACTATCCCCAGACTTTTGCAGCTACAGGGACCAACGCATCCCCCTCCACTTTGGGCCGGTTCAGAGTTGTGTTTTCTGTTAATTACAGCCAAAAGCGTCCTGATGCTCCAGGTGCCCTGCCTACCCTAGATTGGCAGAGGGGCTTCCTGTGGGCTCTAGCAGCCCTCAGGTCCATCAGAGCCCTCACCAGTCTGCATCATGTACCTGTATGCTCTTCTTGACCCATCACTCCGTGTGCCCTGACAGCAGGGCCATGTCTGACTCACGTCTGAGTCTCTGCACTCAGCCAGCCCGGAGTTGGGGACACGAGCAGGGACTTGGGAGGTCTGTTGAATAAAAGAACAAGCAGAGGGCTTGGGACGGAGCCCGGGATCCAAAGCCTGGCCTGGTTCCACTCACACTCTAGGGTCACCCCCACCATCCACCTTGTTCACCTCTTTCTCTGTCATTCCAGGCTGTCCCTGAAGTGGACGCAGCTGGGGCCTCTGCCATGATCCCTACCATCCACACTTGGGCCTATGGGGGGGACCCTGGGCTCTCTCTTCTCCTAAAAAATGGTACATCTGTGTCCTCCACTCCCAAACCAGGACCTCAGGACCGACCTCTCTTCCAACTGAGGAAGAGAGACCTGAATAACCAAACTGCCTACTCAGCACCTCCCATGACAACCCTGTCAAGGGCTTCCTGTCATTCTTGGAATAACATGCAAACCCCTGCACAAGCCTAAAAGAGCCTGTGGTTTGAACCTGCTGCCCTGCAGAGCTCATGTCATTCACTCCCACCCCATTCCCTTTGCCCTGGCACACCGGCCTCCCGGCTGCCCCTCAAATACACCCCCACGACCACCTCACGGCCTTTGCACACGCCATGTTCCCCCACCGCCCCACTACCTGGAATGCACGAAGTAAGTGATCCACAGATGGTTTCTATTATCATCATTGGCTAAAGTCCAATTCAATGACTCAGTCTCAGTTCAAATCTACCCCCTCACCAGCCTCCTGGGAAATTAAAGTGGGATTCACGGAGCCCCCAAACACCCAACCTTGGCCATCAGATGCCTCTGTTTTTTTTTTTTTTTTTTTTTTTTTGAGACAGAATCTCGCTCTGTCACCCAGGCTGGAGTGCAGAGGCATGATCTTGGTTCACTGCAACCTCTGCCACCTGGGTTCAAGTGATTCTCCTGCCTCAGCCTCCCCAGTAGCTGGGATTACAGGTGCACACAGGTGCACACCACCATAACTGACTAATTGTTGTTGGCCAGGATGGTCTCAATCTCCTGACCTCGTGATCCGAGCGCCTCGGCCTCCCACTGTTGGGATTACAGGTGTAACCCATTGCGCCCGGCCTCATATGACTCTTCACAGAAAGATCTGGTTACGCTTTAGCCAGCCCAAAGAGACCTGCCTCCCTGCAACCAGAGAGGAAACTGCCACGGGTCCCTGGAGAACTTCAGGCAGCCCTGTGCCTTCCACCTGTTCCAACTCCCTGTGACCCCATGCAGGGATCTCCCTCTGTGCCTCTGAGGTGGAGGCCACTGGCTCCTATGAAAAAGCAGCACAGGCTGGGGGCGGTGAGTCACGCCTGTAATCCCTGCACTTTGGGAGGCCAAGGTGGGCAGATCGCTTGAGGTCAGGAGCTCAAAACTAGCCTGGCCAACATGGTGAAACCCTATCTCTACTAAAAAAGCAAAAAAAAAAAAAAAACCAAAAAAAAAAAAATTAGCCAGGTGTGGTGACAGGCACCTGTAACCCCAGCTCTCGGGAGGCTGAGGCACGAGAATCGTTTGAGCCCAGGAGGTGGAGGTTGCAATGAGCTGAGATCAGGCCACTGCACTGCAGCCTGGGTGACAGAGTGAGACTCCATCTCAAAAACAAAACAAAACCATTCTGAAGGAGCGGGGGTTAAAGTTTGGAAGGAATTTAAAAGAAAGATCAAAGAGCCAGGCATGGTGGCTCACGCCTGTAATCCCAGCACTTTGGGACGCCAAGGTGGGCAGATCACCTGAGGTCAGGAGTTTGAGACCAGCCTGGTCAACATGGCGAAACCTTGTCTCTACCAAAAATACAAAATTAGCCAGGCATGGTGGTGCGTGCCTACAATCCCAGTTACTTGGGAGGCTGAGGCAGGAGAATCGCTTGAACCTGGGAGGCAGAGGTTGTGGTGAGCCAAGGTCGGGCCATTGCACTCCAGCCTGGGCAACAAGAGCAAAACTCTGTCTCAAAAAAAAAAAAAAAAAAAAAACAACAACAATAATATTTGAGGCAATTGGGAAATTCAATACTGACGGAGTATTGGCTGATATTAAGAATTTGTTGCTGCCGGGCGCAGGGGCTCACACCTGTAATCCCAGCACTTTGGGAGGCCAAGATGGGAGGATTGCTTGAGCCCAGGAGCTCAAGGCCAGCCTAGGCAACAAAGCAAGACCTCGTCTCTACAAAAATTTAAAAATGAACCAGGCAGGGTAGTGTGCACCTGTCGTCTGAGTTACTTGGGAGACTCAGGTGAGAGGATCCCTTAAGCCCCGGAGTTTCAGGCTGCAGTGAGCTATAATCACACTCTAGTCCGACCAACAGAGCAAGACCCTGTCTCGAAAAAAGGAAAAAATAAAAAATTGTTGCTAATCATTGTAAACATGAATAGTATGGCGGTAATACAGAAAAAAGTGGCGGGGGGATTCAGGCTTGATCTAACATATCACAATGCATTCATATATCAAAACATCACATTGATCACTGTAAGTGTGCACTATTTTTGTTTGCCAATTATGCCTAAATAAAGCTGGAGGAAAAAATAATTTTTTAGAAAAGGGATTCACCTTGCAGTATTTATGGAGTGTGAGGTCTGGGAGCTGCTGTAAAATGATATGGGGAATAGGGAGGGGAGGGAAAGGGTGTAGGGGTGGGTGGGGTGAGTTGGAGGAAGGGCGGGGGTAGGTGTAAGGGCGGGGGGGGGGGTGGTGTTAGCACAGGCCAGGTTGGCTGCAGGGTGGCTAGGGTGACGCTGGCAGATGGCGGCTCATTGTACATCCTTTGAATGTCTAAAATTCTCCACAAATAAAAAGAACTCAAATGAAAAAATAAACCCTCTTATACAAAACACAAGGAATTACAACAGCGTGGGGTCTGCTTTGGAGAGTCAGGTGGGAGTCCCAGCTGCAGGGGCCTCAGAGCCTCCCGCCCCAGCCGAGTGCCACAAATCCGCAGCCCAGACAAACCCACTGCCCAGTCCGAGTTTCCTTTGCTTCATTTTATGGCCAGGTAGGGGAAGGGAGTGGGGAGCTTACCCAGGAGTTTCAGGAATTCAGACCTACCCAACCAGTTCCTTCTGGACAGTCACCGGCTCCACTCTCCTCCCCTGGAAAGCCACTGCTCTGCCCAGGCCACTGAAGAAAGAACTGCTTGGCCTTGGCCTTCAGCGTGGAAAGAGCAGGCTCTAAACAAAGCGCATTCTTCTCTTATCTGCCCAAGCAAGACCTTCCCCCAAGGTCAGGAGACAGAACCAAGACCAATAAACAGGAACACCTGCGCTCCACATGCATTAACTCATTTAGTTATCCCAATGGCCCTATGAGCCCGTAATGACACGGCCCCTATTTTGCAGATGATGAAACCAAGCAGAGTGGCCAGCAACTGACTCCAGGTCAAGGAAGTGGAAGGCAGGCCCCATCATGGTTGTTGAGCAGTGCAGTGCCTGCCTCTCCTGAACCCTGACATTATCCCCACCCCCCGACTTCCCCAGCCTCAAGACAAACTGAAGGTTTATGACACTCATCTGAGAGGTGAGGAAATGGGGGCCCAAAGACCTAACTTGGAGAGAGAGTCACTCAGCCAGGTCCTCTGCCTTCCAGAGACACAGAAATCTGGACACAACAGGCTGCCAGAAGCTCCAGGGAGACCCCCGGTGAAGGCAGGTGGAGCAGGACTTGGGAGCAGTGCACTCCCCTGCAGCTAAGCCCCACACATGCTCCTGCAAGGGCATCCTCACCCACAGTGCAGGGCCCAGAGGGTCTCCCCTCAAATGCACCCCAGGGAGGCCAACCAAAGGACATCGACTTCTGAAATGGCTGACTCTTAAGTGCTGAGTTCCCAGCTGGACAAATGTCAACACTGTTCACAGGCTAGCGAGGGAGGGCACAGAGCCCTCTGGAATCCACACAGCCTCTGCCACAAAACCCTGAAGCCGGTCCCCATCCGGCCAAACAACCCCACCCTCCTTCCCGGTGGGCTCTGCGGTTCCTTCTCCGGGGCCTTCACACTCCTCCCAAGGCACCTGGGAAATTTCCAAGCCAGGGTGTGACCGAGCCCCCAGGGATTCTCAGGAGCCCCCACCCCCCCACCCCACCCAGGACTGAGGGAAAGTGAAAGGCAGAGCCTCTCCGCCTTCCTGGCGACCTCCGAGGCTGCTAGCGGATTCAACTTTGGGCTTTTAGGCGGGGCCCGGTGGCACTCGTCGGTAATCCCAGCACTTTGGAAGGCCCAGGCGGGCGGATCGCCTGAGGTCAGGAGTTCAGCATGACCAACATGGCGAAACCCTGTCTCTACTAAAAATGAAAAAATTAGCTGGGCGTGGTGTCAGTGCCTGTAATTCCAGCTACTCTGGAGGTTGAGGCACGAGAATCGCGTGAACCCAGGAGGCGGAGGTTGCAGTGAGCAGAGATTGCGCCACTGCACTCCAGCCTGGCGACAGAGCGAGACTCGGTGTCAAAACAACAACAACAACAAAAGTTTCTGCTTTTAACTCCTGGGGGTTCCACCCCTTGTGTGTTGAACCGGCCAGACCCGCAACCCCTGAGATTGAATCAGCGCAGCACCTGCCCCGGCCTCCGTTTTCTCATCTGTGAAACCGGAATGACCTCATCCACCTCGTAGGTTTGTTGGGGGGAGGGGGTGCCTCCCCCAGGCGCTGACCCGGCCTAACCTGAGACCCCATGACAGAAGCAAAAAGGGAACGTTTGAGCTGACACCGTCCGGCCAGACCAGACCAAAATCCAGGAAGAGAGAGGCGAGGGCGGGGGAGGCTGTGCGGGGTGAGAGGGAACAGGACAGGGGAAAAAGCAGAGAAGGGGAGGGTGGGGGGCGGGGAAGAAAGGAGGTGAAGGGAGAAAGAGTCTGGAGCCCACAGGGGACCTGGAGGCTGCGCGCCGGCCGGAGGGGCTCCCCACGGCCGCAAATGACGTCGCGCCCGCCTGGGCGTCCCTACCGGGCCAGCGGCCCCTTGTCCCCGCGCACGCCCGGAGAGCCCCCGCGGCGCCCCCCGGAGCACGGCCCCCTCCCTGTGCGCTCCCTCCCGCCGCCGCCCGCCTTACCTAGCCACGGACCCCGCCGGCCCCCACCTGCGTTCCAGGTCCACCGCTCACCTGGCCCCTCCCCGGACGTGGCTCCCGGGCAGGCTCCGCCCCTCCGCCCCTCCGCCCCTCCGCCCCTCCGCCCCTGCTACCGGGCGGGAGCGATTTCCCAGGTGCACGAGCTGACTCTGGGTCCACCTGTGTGTCGGGGGGGAGGGGGACAGAGCGGGGTCGGGCGGAGCACGCGCACTCAGGGGCCCCTCGCACAACGCACCTTGGGCGCCCCGATTCCCGCCTGGGCCGCGTCCCCCTCCCGCACAGCACCCATGCCTGGGGCGGGCACTTTCTTGCTAATCCATTTCCCCATTTCTTATTTTATTTATTCATTATTTTTCTTTCTTTCTTTCTTTTTTGAGATGGAATCTCGTGCTGTCGCCCACGCTGGAGTGCAGTGGCGATCTCGGCTCACTGCAACCTCCACCTTCTGTGTTCAAGTAATTCTCCTGCCTCGGCCTCCCAAGTAGCTGGGATTACAGGGGGCCGCCACCACGCCCAGCTAATTTTTTGTATTTTTAGTAGACACAGGGTTTCACCATGTTTGCTAGGCTAGTCTAGAACTCCTGACCTCAAGTGATCCACCCATCTCGGCCTCCCAAAGTGCTGGGATTACAGGTGTGAGCTACCGCACCCGGCCGTGGGGGCCATGGTTTAAAGGCATTTTGTTCCTGACTCACTGCCTCACCCATTATCTGCATGTTCCTGCAACTTGTGATACAGAGAACAATGTGTAGCCAATCAACAACTTATTTTTATTTTTATTTTAGATTCAAGGGGTACATGTGCAGGTTTGTTAGGGGATATATTGGGTGACACCGGGGTTTGGTTTTCTGTTGATCTCCTTACCCAGGTAGTGAGCACAGTACCCAATAGGAAGTTTTTCAGCCCTTGCCCTACTCCCCCTGCCCTTTTGGAGTCCCCAATGTCTCTTGTTCCCATCTTTATATCTGTGGGTACCCAAGGTTTAGCTCCCCCTTAGAAGTGAGACATGTCATATTTGGTTTTCTGTTTCTGCATGAATTCACTTAGGATAATGGCTTCCAGCTGCATCCATGTTGCTGCAAAGGACATGATTTCATTCTTTTTCATGACTGCATAGTATTCCATGTTGGATACATACCACATTTTCTTTATCTAATCCATTATTGATGGGCACCTCAGTTGACTCCGTATCTAACCTATTGTGAATGGTGCTGCTATGCACATATGAGCGCAGGTGACTTTTTGGTAGAATGAGTTATTTTCTTTTGGGTGTATATCCACTAATGGGATTGCTGGGTTGAATGGTAGTTCTATTTCAAGTTCTTTCAGAAATCTCCAAGCTGCTTTCCGCAGTGGCTGAACTAACTTACATTCCCACCAACCGTGTATAAGTATTCCCCATTCTTTGCAGCCTTGCCAATATCTATTATTTTTTGACTTTTTAATAACAGCCATTCTGTCCAAAATCAAGATGCTGGCAGAAAATAATAATAGTAATAGCCATTCTGACTGATGTGAAATGGTTTCTCCTTGTGATTTTGATTTGCATTTCTCTGATGATTAGTGAGGCTGAGCATTTTTTTCATGTTTGTTGGCTGCCTGTATGCATGTATGTCTTCTTTTGAGAAGTGTCTGTTCATGTCTTTTGTCTTTTTGTCTTTTTGGTTTTTTTTTCTTGAGACAGAGTCTTGCTCTGTCACCTAGGCTGGAGTGCAGTGGCGCCATCTCGGCTCACTGCAACTTCCTCCCCTGGGTTCAAGCAATTCTCCTGCTTCAGCCTCCCAAGTGGCTGTGATTACAAACACATGGTACCATTAATTTTTGTACTTTTAGTAGAAATAGGGTTTACCATGTTGGCCAGGCTGGTCTCAAACTTCTGACCTCAAGAGATCTGCCTGCCTCGGCTTCCCAAAGTGCTAGGAGTACAGGCACGAGCCACTGTGCCTGGCCCCTTGACCACTTTTTAATAGGATTATTTTATTCTTGTTGATTCATTTAAGTTCCTTATTGTTTCTGGATATTAGTCCTTTGTCAGATGCATAGTTTGCAAAGATTTTCTCTCATTGTCTGTTTATTCTGTTGATAATTTCTTTTTGCTATGCAGAAGCTCTTTAGAACAATTTGCTTTTTTTTTCTTTGAGACAGAGTTTCGCTCTTATCGCCCAGGCTGGAGTGCAATGGCGCAATCTCAGCTCACTGCAACCTCTGCCTCCCAGGTTCAAGCAATTCTTCTGCCTCAGGTTCTCAAGTAGATGGGATTACAGGCACCTGCCACCACGGTCGGCTAATTTTGTATTTTTAGTAGAGACAGGGTTTCACCATGTTGTCCAGACTGGTCTTGAACTCCTGACCTCAGGTGATCCACCCACCTTGGCCTCCCAAAGTGCTGGGATTACAGGCATGAGTCACTGCACCCAGCCAATTTATATTATTTTAATGTAAATTCTTGGTAAACAATTTACCTTCTTTTCCTTTAAAAACCTACTTGTAACTGTTGCTAATCAAAGTGAATATTCAGGGCAACTTGAATGTATACTCCCAGGTTACAGTCCTCAAACCTGACCCAAATATACTTTTTTTTTTTTTTTTTGAGACAGAGTTTCGCTCTTGTTGCCCAGGCTGGAGTGCAATGGTGTGATCTCGGCTCACTACAACCTCTGCCTCCCGGGTTCAAGCAATTCTCCTGCCTCAGTCTCCCAAGTAGCTGGGATTACAGGCATGCGCCACCACGCCCAGCTAATTTTGTATTTTTGGTAGAGACGGGGTTTCTCCATGTTGGTTAGGCTGGTCTCCAACTCCTGACCTGAGGTTATGTGCCCACCTGGGCCTCCCAAAGTGCTGGGATTACAAGCGTGAGCCACCGCGCCCAGCCCCCAGATATACTCTTACTTATATTAATTTTGCCTCCGTTTTTTCCTTTAGGTCAACGACTCCCTGCCACAATGATCATTTCAGGTTCTGGAAGGAACTGGGCCTGTGCCAATCAACACAGGCCTTCCTCCAGCCACAGTGAGCAGTTCAGGCCAGAGTAACTGTACTTTGCCTGGATGGTTGGGGCTTATCGTGCCCCCTCTTTCTCTCTCCCCAAGCCCTGATGACAGAGCCTGGCACAAGGGGAGTGCTTGTGTTGGGGATAAAAAGAGATCTTTTCCTCAACCATGGCTCGGTTCATGGCTGAGGCCCCTATAACAAAAGACAGATTTACAAGAGAAAAACCTACACACGTATTTAATGTAAGGTTTATTTGACACAGGAACCTTCATAAGGAAATGAAGATCCAAAGCAACAGGCCAGTGTGTATTTCTACGCTTCGGTTTGATGAAAACTGGACAGTTGTGGAGCAGTCTGATTAGAGGATGTGTTAGTCCATCCTCACGCTGCTGATAAAGACATACCCCCCATGAAAAGTTGGGACCCGCCCCCCCAGCACCCCTGCCGCCCACCAAGCCTTTCCAGAGGCTCTTGGCAGCGGTTTCTCCTTCATTTCAGAAGAGATGAGAATGATCCAAGCTGGCTGGGCGCGATGGCTCATGCCTGTAATCCTAGCACTTTGGGAGGCCGAGGCGGGTGGATCACCTGAGGTCAGGAGTTTGAGAGTAGCCTGGCCAACAAGGTGAAACCCCATCTCTACTAAAAATGCAAAAATTAGCTGAGCGTGGTGGTGGCTGCCTGTAATCCCAGCTACTCAGGAGGCTGAGGCAGGAGGATCCCAGCTACTTGGACTCTGAGGGAGGCACAAGGGGTGGATTATCTGTGGGTTTTCCAGGAAAGGGACGGGCAATTCCTGGAACTGAGGGTCCACCCTTTTTTAGATCATATTGGGCAACTTCCTGATGTTGCTATGGCATTTGTAAACTGTTACAGCACTGGTGGGAGTGTCTTTTAGCATGCTAATGAATTATACTTGGCATATAATGAGCAGTAAGGACGACCAGAGGTCACTTTCATTGTCACCTTGGTTTTGGTGGAATTTGGCCAGCTTCTTTATCACATGTTTTTTTTTTTTTTTTTTTTTGAGATACAATCTTGCTTTGTAACCCAGCCTGGAGTGCAGTGTCACCATCTCGGCTCACTGCCACCTCTGCCTCCCAGGTTCAAGCGATTCTCCTGCCTCAGCCTCCCGAGTAGCTGGGATTACAGGTGCACTGCCACCACACCCAGGTAATTTTTGTATTTTTAGTAGAGACAGGGTTTCACCATGTTGGTCAGGCTGGTCTTGAACTCCTGACTTCAGGTGATCTACTGGCGTTGGCTTGTTAAAGTGCTGGGATCACAGGTGTGAGCCACCGTGCCCGGCCCAGCATGCTATCTTATCAGCAAGGTCTTTGTGACCTGTAGCTTGTGCTGACCTCCTATCTCATCCTGTGACTAAGAATGCCTAACCTGGGAATATAGCCCAGTAGGTCTCAGCCTTATTCTACCCAGCCCCTATTCAAGATGGAGTCACTCTGGTTCAAACACCTCTGACAATATGAACGGACAACCTCCATTTCATTCTCTCAACCCCTAAGCAGCTGCCTTATTCCTGTGCAAAGAATTCGTAACCATCCTAGCCTGTGGCCTGTTCAACTAACACAACACAATTTGTGCGTTATTATTTTATACTTTCCTGGTTCTCGAAGGACTCGACGTGGTAAGAAAGTGTGGAGCCGTCTACCTTCTAATGAACATAGATAGCTGAGCCTTTGGGCAGATCAGAAGTGCAGCCTATTTCTAGGTCAAACAGGAAGTGTGTTTGAGAGCAATGAATGCTCTCAAAACATGACAAGGGAGTCACAATGTCTTATTCCAGCAACGTCCACACACTTGATCGTTTTCATCTGGCACTGGGTGCAGGGTTCTCTTTTCCTGTTGTGGAATGTAAACATCGTTTATATTACCATGTAAGATCCGGCCCTCATGAAAGAAGGGCAATTTGCAGGGTTTCTTTTTTAAAAAGTGACTTTGGACAGGCGTAAGGGAAACCACCCCCCAGTCGGCCTACGGCTGGCAGAATAATTTTACAGTATTAAGAGATGTCAGGGGGAAAACCACCCTCCTTGCATTTGTGTTTTGTGAAAATCTCATACAAATTTCGCCGCCATAGCTTAGCGATATTAACATACGTACAATAAAGCAACAATACCGAATGATTGTGTGGCGAAGAATGCAGGTGTGCTCTGCCATTCATAATCAAAGGAAAAAGAAATATAAAAGAACTGTACAACCCAGGCTGGTTCCCTTTTCAAGTTCTTTCTTCTGTTTTTCCCCCAAGCACTGTTTAATCAGTAATCAACCAGTTAGCCATTTCCTTTTGTTGCTATCACAATAACTCCTTGCATTTCAAATGCCTTGCAATAGCAAAGAAGGAATAATCATGCAAAATAAAGGAATTACATCTGAATGGTATTATTCTCGGCTTTATTAAATTTGCTCTTACAAATGTTTCTGAAGTCGCAGAGTTGGTTCTCCTCCAAGCAGCGAATTCCACATAAATAAGTGCCTGGGGATGGAGAATTTCAAGGAGGAGGGAATAAAAGATCTATGTCCAAGGTCTTGGGCTTCCCATTTGTTTTCTCCCAAATTAACTCAGCCTGCCAGCTGCTTGAGCTAAGACTTGGCCTGCTTTTAACCTTATTAAAACCACGAAGCCAACACTGCCCCCGATTTGGGTGTACGACTGCCAGGTTAGGGCAAAAGGGATACAGGGATGTGGAAGATCATCTTCCAAACCTCTCCCTTTACGGGCCAGGATCCTGGGAGTCAGTCGGTTAAGGGGCCTGCTTTATCCCTGTGTAGCCTGACCCCTGCCCGTCTACTTCGTGCCTTGGACCCGTGTCAGAGCAAATGCGTTGTGTGGTTAGTGCCGCCGGCAAACTGAAGGTGTGTGCGTTCTCCACTGTGTTTTCTGGGATCTTTGGGTCTAACAGTGGAAACCCTTCTGATTTGCAGCTGAGGCGGCCGTGCTCCTGCTGCCCTGGTTGACAGCAGGGTGGACGCTGAGCTTGTGCACCGACCTGCCCACCCCTCAAATGCCTTCAACATATTGGCACTCAAGACCTTACAGACATCTCACAGCCCCAAGGTGGCCTGACAACGGGTTTACCCGGTCCCTTTGCCACCAGGGCCTAGACAGTGACAGGCTGCATCACTGTGATGTCCACCATGAGAGAGGAGGCTGCCCTAGAATTCATAACCCTGAAGAGGGTGTCCCCAGCGATGCCCAGCTTGGGTGGTGAGGGAGGGCACAGTGGCTACAAAGTGAAGTGCCTGGAACATAACGGGTATTGGCGCTGGTGGCAGGTGGGTTTGGTCCAGTGTAAGGGGGGCATCTCTGTGTGTGGGGAGCATCTGTGCAGCAGGAGTATCCCCATACGATGGGCGCCTCTCTGTGTGCTGCGAGCATCTGTGCAATGGGATCATCTGTGCAGTGGGAGCCTCCCTATGTGATGGGAGCCTCTCAGTGTGTGGGGAGCATCTATGCAATGGGAGTATCTGTGCGGTGGGATCGTCCCCGTATCATGGGAGCCTCGCTGCGCTGTGGGAGCGTCTGCGCAGTGGGCTCGTCCCCGTATGATGGGAGCCTCGCTGTGCTGTGGGAGCATCTGGGCAGTGGGATCATCCCTGTATCATGGGAGCCTCGCTGTGCTGTGGGAGCATCTGGGCAGTGGGAGCCTCCCCATATGTTGGGAGCCTTCCCTGTTAGGTGGCTGCAATGCTGCCAGTTTCCCATCAGGCCCACTGTCGTGTGGGGTGATTTGGGACACTGTTCCTGAAAGTGGGCTTGGCTCATCCACCTCATGACAGCTCTAGGAGCTTGCAACATTCTTCAATAAACTCCTTCTCTGCATGATCATTGGCATCTGCCTCGGCTGCTTGCAAATAAGAACCCGCCTGGTCCCACATCCTCATATTTGATGCTCCCCTCGCCTCTTCCCCCACCAGACACAGGCTGACATGAATCCCCATAGTAAGGAGAGAAATGTCAGCATGAGAAATTCCTCTTGCAGATGATGTCGATGATAGTTTACATTTTTATAGCTTTTTACAGCATGTGAGAGCAGTTCTGAGCTCTCTGCAAACACATCAGTCAATGAGGAGAAGGGTTCTTCGGGGTAAAACCATCCGTTTATTATTAAGCCATTATCACCTTCAGGTCAAAAACCATTAAGTACGCGTCTGCCCGATGCTTGTCATCTGCACTGAGCTCCTTTGTCAGAGATGTCTGGTGTCTGGAGTTTACAATCTAATAGCCCTGCTCTGCACGTGAGTCCACCTTGCACAGACAGGCAAAGAAACAGCACCGGTCACTGATTTCATAGCTGGGGAAGATACTGGCCATAGATCGGGAAACTGAGGACAAGGTGACCTGCCCAATGTCCCACAGTGCCCAACTTAGGATCAGACCCTGAAGGTCCTGGCTCTGCCCATGAGGGGTGTATAACATACATAAATATATACAATGAAATATCCCAGCCTTCTCCCCACTCAAGGACTATGTGATTCTAGAGTACTGGGAAAAAGGAGTGTAGCGTCAAGTCAAACCTGGTTGTGCCGAGCAACAAGCAACTCCCAATCACAGGGGCCTCCACCACCATAGCCATGCTGCACATCTGCCTGCTGGAGCAGGCTTCCCCGGGACACTGCCAACCTCTGTGGCAGAGGGAAGGACAGCCCTGGAGGGGTCTCTGTCTGGCAATGAAATGCTCCAGCTCTAAAGTGCCCTGCATCACTTCCACTTAGAACTCACTGGTCAGGGCTGGTCACATCGCCACCCCCAACTACACGGGGGCCAGCAAGAGCATCATGGTTCTTAGGGGCTCATCTCCAGTCTGTGCCAGTTGCATCCCTGAGGCTTCTGTGCCTCAGCGGCCTCCCTACTCCTCCCAGCATTTCTGAGGCTACTGCCTGCTTTACCGCTGGACAGTCCTGGAGTTGGGGACCACGGTCCCCCGATGGAGTGCTGTGTCCCTCCACTCCAGTCTCAGTAGAGAGACCAAGACAATCAGTTTATGCTCCCGAGGAAAGCAGCTACAGGGGACTGCAAGGAAGCAGGGAGTCTTCCTCTCCCATTTCCTTCCTTCCTTTTCTTTTCTCCTTCCTCCCTCCTTTCCTTCCTTCTCTCCCTTTCCCTCCCTCTCTCCCTTCCTTATTAAAAACAATTAGCCAGGTGTGGTGGCACGTGTCTGCAGTCCCAACTACTCTGGAGGCTGAGGTGGGAGGATCACTTGAGTCCAGGAGGTTGAGGCTGCAGTGAGCCGTGATTGTGATTATGCCACTGCATTGTAGTCTGGGCAACAGAAGGAGACCCTGTCCCCACCGCAAAAAAAAAAAAAAAAAATTGACCTATAAATAAGACTTCTGGGTCGGCCGGGCAGGTGGCTCATGCCTATAACCCCAGCACTTTGGGAGGCCCAGGCAGGTGGATCACGAGGTCAAGAGATTGAGACCATCCTGGCCAACTTGGTGAAACCCTGTCTCTACTAAAAATACCAAAATTAGCTGGGTGTGGTGGCGGGCGCCTATAGTCCCAGCTACTTGGGAGGCTGAGGCAGGAGAATCACTTGAACCCGGGAGGTGGAGGCTGCAGTGAGCTGAGATGGCGACTCTGCACTGCAGCCTGGGTGACAGAGTGAGACTCCATCTCAAAAAAAAAAAAAAAAAAAGCTTCTGGGTCTATACCTAAAATAATTGGAAGCAGGATCTCAAAGAGATATTTGCACACTCGTGTTCATAGCAACATTCTTCACAACAGTCAAAAGGCGGAAGCTAGCTTCCTTCCCTCCTTTCCCTCCCTCCTTTGCTCCCCTCCCCTCCTTTTTTCTCTCCCCTTCCTTTGTGTTTACTGTGGTAAAATACACACAATTAAGTGTGCAGTTCAGTAGGGATAAGTAACATTCATATTGCTGTGCAATCTCCAGTACTCTCTTTATCTTGCAAAATTAAACTCGAATCCCATCAACGACTCCTTAAACCCCCCTCCAGGGCCTGCCGACCACCACTCTACTTTCTGTTCCTACGGATTTGCTTATTCTGAACATTTCAGAATGGAATCATCCAGGATGTGGTCTTTGCTGGCTGGCTTCTTTCACTTCACATCAGGTTTTTAAGTCTTATTCATGTTGTAGCATGTATCAGGACTTCATCATTATTTGGACTTCATTCTTTGAGGCTGAGGAATATTCGCTTGCATGGATGACCACATTGCGTATCCATTCAGCTCATGATGGACACTTAGTGGCTCCCCCCTTTTGGTGGTTGTGAAGAATGCTGCTATGAACACGGGTGTGCAAATATCTCTTTGAGATCCTGCTTCCAATTTTTTGGGTGTAGACCCAGAAGTCGTAATTATAGGCTTTTTTTTTTTTTTTTTTTTTGCAGCCAGGACAAGGTCTCGCTCTGTTAGCCAGGCTGCAGTGCAGTGGTGTGGTCACAGTTCACCGCAGCCCACCCCACGTGTCTTCCCAGACTCATGTGATCCTCCCACATCGGCCTCCAGAGTACTGGGACTACAGGAACGTGCCACCACCCTTGGCTAATTTTAAAAACATTTTTTTTTTTTTTTTTCTGTGAGACGGAGTCTGGCTCTGTCGCCCGGGCTGGTGTGCAGTGGCCAGATCTCAGCTCACTGCAAGCTCCGCCTCCCGGGTTTACGCCATTCTCCGGCCTCAGCCTCCCGAGTAGCTGGGACTACAGGCACCCACCACCTCGCCCGGCTAGTTTTTTTTTGTATTTTTTAGTAGAGACGGGGTTTCACCGTGTTAGCCAGGATGGTCTCGATCTCCTGACCTTGTGATCCGCCCGTCTCGGCCTCCCAAAGTGCCGGGATTACAGGCTTGAGCCACCGCGCCCGGCCTAAAAACATTTTTTTATAGAGACAGAGTTTCACCCTTTTGCCCAGGCTGATTTCCAACTCCTGAGCTCAAGCAATCCACCGACCTTACCCTCTCAAAGTGCTAGGTCTCCAGGTGTGAGCCGCCGTGCCTGGCTGTAAGCTATTACTTTCATGGTCAAATGGAAAATGACAAATGGGTCCACGCTTATTGTGGGCACCCCTTTAGCCTACATGCTTCCCAGTCCCTCTCTCTTCTTCGGGAGTCTTCCCTCCTCTGGGAGGGGCTTCGGCTGCGGGCCTCTCCACCTTTGGGACTCCTCCTCTTTCTCTCCCCAGGGCCAGCACATCCAGAGAGCACGTTTGCCCCCACCTCGTGATTCCTGGGCCACAGCCCACCCAGCAGCACCTTCCTGAAACGGAGCTAGTCCTTCTAGAGATGAACACCACGGGGTGCAAAGTGGGTGCTTGAGAGGGCACACGGGGTGGGCATCAGCACTCCAATGGACCCGCCTCTGAGACCTCCTGCCAGGGCTTAGCTGCTGTGTGGTGTATACTTGCACATACACACACACACATACACATCCACCCACTCGCACACACACACACATACACACCTGCCCACTCGCGCACACACACACCCAAACACTTGTGTGCGTGCACACACACACACCCTACCCAAACACTCGCACACACACATACACACGGACACCCAAGCAAATCTGAGCTCTCGGCAGGGGTGCAGTCAGGGTCACCAGGAAACCTATCGTGACCCACCCTGGGTTTTCCTAAGTGCCACCTCCCCCCCAGACCCTGTCACAGTGCGGGTGAGGCTCCCACGTCCCGGCAAGCCCACGGACCCCAAGGCGGGGCTGAAATGCAGATTCAGGGTCAGCAGATGGGGCCAGGGCTTGAGATTGTGCATTTGAGAGGTCAGGGATAGAGCGTTCACGAGAATCCTGTGCAAAACTTACAACACACACACTAAAGACGAAAACGATAAAGGAGTTTCTAGAACCCCAGCCCTGGAGATGCAGAGGAATCCACCCCACTGGGGACATCCCTGGAGATGCCCATGGTAGACCAACCACTAATTAGCCAGCGATTTCACTCTTTTAACAAACCTTAGGGTGCGGGAGACAGAACGGCAAATATAAGAAGCCATCTGCTCATCTGTTGTCAACATAATTTCACCAAGCCCTGACTCTGACGAGGCGCAGCTCTCCAGGAGGATGCCTTGGAGACCAGACCGGAGGGAGCGCACGATTCCCCATGCCTCCTTCCTGAGTCACTCTATTCCTTAAAAGATAAACAGGGGCAGGGTGCAGTGGTTCATGTTTGTAATTCCAGCACTTTGGGAGGCTGAAGTGGGTGGATCACCTGAGGTCAGGAGTTCAACATGGTCAACATGGTGAAACCCCGTCTCTACTAAAAATACAAAAATTAGCTGGGTGTGGTGATGCACGCCTGTAGTCCCAGCTACTCGGGAGGCTGAGGCAGGAGAGTCGCTTGAACCTAGGAGGCAGAGGTTGCAGTGAGATGAGATTGCGCCACTGCACTCCAGCCTGGGCGACAGAGCGAGACTCTGTTGGGATTACAGGTGACCAATTTCTAAGATGTCTGAATGCAGATCACCTCTGACATCTTTGGGAACAAGGCTGGGACACATACACACACCCTCTTGGTGGGCTGCTGCTTTACAGGGGTGGGAGTGCAGCCTCCTCACCTCCTTGGTGTCCCCACTGAGGCCCCCGGGCTGCTGCAGGGCCCAGGCCCAGCACCCACCCTCCTGGGCTGCAGCCCCCCAGTCTATGGTTAGGAATGCTGCTGGCTGCTGCCCAGGGGCGTCCTCTCCTGCCCCGGGGAGGGAGGACAGAGAGCTCAGGGATCGCCTTGCCATGGGCCCAAGTGCCAGCCAGCAGGGGCCACCGGTGCCTGGGCCACTCTAGGCCCTGGAGCGTCCAGGATACTTGACCCCCACGATGAAGCCCCCACCACTCGGGGGCAGAACAGGGGGTCCCCTGGTGAGGACAGCTCAGACAGCAACGCCCTGCTACAGCTTCTGGTCATTGGTCCTCCTGCCTTGAGGTGACTGCTGGCAACCCTGCTGCTAACGGTCACCCACTACTCCCCACGCCAGGCCACCGCTGGCTCCACGATGGAGCTGGGAGCCAGAGCTTGGTTCAGGGATCTTGGCCTTGTCAGCCTGGCCTAGTGGTTCTCAGACCAGGTTCTGGTTTCCTGTTCAATGACCACCTACCCCCAGGCCTGGGACCTGAGGCTGCTCTTGCTCCTCCTTGCCCAGCTGAGCCCTGCCTGGGGCTATTACCCATTCTGAGCAGCTTCAGAGAGCTCCACAGGGTTGGCATGCGCCCACATCACAGATGACAAAACAGGTTCAGCAGAGTCAGAAAGCCGGAGCTCCCCCCGCCCCCACCCCTACACTCTCCTATCCTGAGCTGAAGCAGGGGTGCCAGGTCTGCTTCTCCCACCAGAGGGAAACTCCTCCATCCCGAAGGCTCTGCCAGCAGACAGCCTGGGCCAGCTCCAGCCACGACTCAGAGGTCAGGTGATGTCCTCCTGCTGCTCACGCCCAGCTCACACCCACCCACTTCCCCTGCCCTGGGCCTGTCCTTCTTTTGCTCAGCACTCCTTCCCCACCTCGAGAAAATCAACGCCACAAGAGGTGAGCGTGTGGAAGGCTGCTGGGGTGGCGGATCAGCAGGTTAACGCAGTGTGGAAAGATGCCCGCCATCAGAGACCCCCACACCCCTCCCCATGGAGGCCACGCTGACCCGGTGCTTAAAAAGGGCGGGGTTGGGCCTGGCGCAGTGGCTCAAGCCTGTAATTGGTCACCTGTAATCCCAACAGTCTCGCTCTGTCACCCAGGCTGGAGTGCAGTGGCGCAATCTCATCTTGGGAGGCCAAGACGGGCGGATCACGAGGTCAGGACATCGAGACCATCCTGGCTAACCCGGTGAAACCCCGTCTCTACTAAAAGATACAAAAATACTAGCCAGGCGAGGTAGCGGGCGCCTGTAGTCCCAGCTACTGGGGAGGCTGAGGCAGGAGAATGGCGTTAACCCAGGAGGCGGAGCTTGCAGTGAGCCGAGATCCGGCCACTGCACACCAGCCCGGGAGACAGAGCGAGACTCCATCTCAAAAAAAAAAAAAAAAAAAGGGCGGGGTTGGCCAGGGAAGCCTACCCCAGGCTCAGCTCCTGCCCTGAAAGGGTGCCCGTGGTGCTAGGCTGGCCTCTGGCTCTCAGTAACATTTGGGCCTCACTGAGGCGGGTACAGGGAGCAGGCCCTGCCTGCTGCGGCTGAGAGGGGAATCCTGACCACCTGGGGACTCAGGAAAACCTGTCCGGGGGTAGTGAGGCTGCAGGGGAGGTCAGAGCAGGTGCTGGCTTGTCCTTCCCAGGCCAAGTGGCCTTCAACAGGTCAACACCACCCCCCAGGCCCCCCGGGCGCTTCTGTAGCACGGGAGGAGCTGGCAGATCCCGCCCCCACCCCTCCTTCCCTCCTTCAAAGGCTTCAGTGATTTCTTCCCTGCTAAGGCCGGGGCAAAGTCAGGGCCAGCCCCACTCCCTAGCGTCCCAGCCTTTCCGTCCACAATCTCCCGATCCTCCCATCAGGGACAGGGATGGTGGAGCAGTAGGGAGGCCTGGACAACAGGCACAGGCCGGCCCCCTCCATGCAGACCCTGGGAGCCTGTGCTTCCTAGAAAGTAGCAAGGCCTGAGGGTGAGCACCCTGAAGGGCCGTCCCCAGGGCAGGCACCGCAGACATGAGCTGGGTCGACAGGTTTTATTCCACCCCTTTCCATCCCCATGGCCACCCCAGGTAGGAAGAGACAGGTGTGCTGGAGTCTGGTCACTCTGGGGCCCGGCGTGGGCAGACCCCACTGGATTCACATTCTCTGCGGGCAGGTGTGGACACCAGAGGGCTGGGGCAGGAGGAGCGTGGGAGCGAGTGGCCGACCCCTGTCCCTGACCCAGGCCCCCAGGTAACGCTGACTCAGATGCCAGAAACAGACCTGAGCCGGGCCAGGGAGGCTGATGGTATTTCCAACCAAGACAGAAATACAAAGCGACCGAGGCCAGCGAGGAGGCCAACAGGCTGGCGGGACGGCACAGAGTAAAAAAGTCTCACACATACACACACCCACACACACGCCACATGGACACCTCCGCACATGGGGACGTGTCAGTAAAAACTCAAGGCCAGCTGTGAGGCCTCACACGACACTCTGCCGGCCACCAGAGCCCTCCAAGTTGGACATGCCGGAGCCCCGGCCCCGGCCCCGGCCAAAGTCAATGAAAATCCCTTCAGAATCCGAGTCCACGGACTCCAGGATCTGGTCCACCAGGTTCTCCGGGCTGGTGCGGGGCAAGGAGCTGCGAGTGGGATCCAAGCCCTGCTCAGGGGGCTGGGTCGTGGGGTAGAGTCTGCTGGGGCAGGGCCCTGAGTGGGGTGCTGGGGAGGACCTGAAGGCCCCGGCAGAGCCCTGGCCAGACGGGTCGGAGAAGCCCTGGGGCTCGGGGCAGGACGTCATCTCCGACACGGAGTGCCTGCGGATGCTGGGGCCGCCGGCCGCCGCGCCCTCTGCCTCGTGCTCCTGCACGGGGTTCAGCAGTGGCGTGTTGTAGCTCTTGGAGCGCACCACCGGGTTCTTGGCCAGCACGTCCCCCGAACGGGAGCGGCGGAGGAGGCGCTTTTCTGGGGAGAGACATGGGCACCATCACACCAGAGGCTACCTGTGTCCCCGCCTGCCTCGGCACCTGCTGCTGGCTGCACACTGGGTCCTCGTGCAGGGGCAGCTACGGGGAAGGCCCAGCCCACGCTGATCCCAGGCCCGGCCCAGCAGGTCCTGCCACAAGCCCTGACACTAGCTCAGGTTCTGGTCTCTCTTCTCCAGCCTAGGCCCAGCCTGGACACACAGGACCTCAAGCCAAGTGCCTAGGTTTGAACCTGCACCCTGCCAGCGACCTGTGTTTGACCCTAGGTAAGTTACCTACCCCCCGTGCCTCAGTTTCTCCACCTGTGGAAGTGTATGGACTTTGGCACCTGCTGGACGTCTGCACTTTCCTAGGCAGGTGCAGCCCCCGCCCCACCGGAGCTGGTGTCCAAGGGGATGAAGCGGGGGGCGGCAAGAAGTCCACACAGGCGAGCCATGGGGCCAGGTTGTGGGGCTACGATGGGGGCAGATGGGGACAGGCCCTCCGTGTAAGGTCAAGGCGGGGATTCCATCCTGCGGATGCGGGGAGCCTGTGATCAGGCAGTTAGTTGTAAATATGCCTCGCTGGCCGCTGCGTGGAGAGTAATAGACTGTGGGGGCTGAGGGCAGACATGGGGACGCAGGGAGGAGGCCCCTTGGGTCATCTGGGCGGGAGGCAGTGGCACTGGTGGCTGAGGCTGGTGACAGGGCAGGATTCAGGCTCCCATTTGGGACCCTGCAGTCCAAAGAGTGGCCACCAGGTGGCAGACGACACACACAAGCGGCTCAGGGGCCTTTCCCGGACCAGGGGAAGAAGGTCCCATCAGGCAGGGGCGGGGTCCTGCTACCCAGGGCTACATCGAGCCTGAGTGGCTCAAAGTTCTGCAGCGGCCAGGGCACCACCTGAGCTGACACACACCAGCAGTTGGGGACGGGGAGCCCCTCTGGAGAAGGAGGGCATAGTCCCAAGTGGGCCTTGCCCCAGCTCTGTCCCCTCTGCCTGGGATGCTTCCAGTCTCCAGCTAATGGTGGGACACGGAGGGGACTCACTGGTCGGCCTCCCCCGCTAGAGGGGAGGGGCGTGGCCTCGGGCTGGTGCACAGCAGGTACTCAAAAGACATTGCTGCAGGATCACAGAGGCTCTCCATCAAGGGAGCAACGTGGCCAGCTGTGCTGGACGCACCAGGTAACCCCGGGACGCCGCCCACAGGGCTCAGCCCGCCCACCCCCAGGCTGCATCCCTCCCAGCCTCGGTTCCCCAACTGAGCCAGGAGTCCTCAGGCTTCGGCGTGTGCATGTTCTGAGCACCGCCTGACCCATTTCTGACTTGCAAGACTGCCCATGAAAGTGGACTCCTGGGGAACGCAGAGCCCTGGTGGGGCTCTCCAAGGTGTCGCCACATTACTGCTCATGGTGTTTGTCCACCGTCACAGATCCCCAGGTCCAGGCCAGCACACGGCAGGCTGGGGACCGCTGCCCGGCTGAGAACCAGTCTGGAGTCAGATCCTGGTTCCGGCGTGGGGCCTCGGCTTGCCCACCTGTTCACAATGGACAGGGCCCGTGGTCACCCCTGCCCCAGCCCAAGGCCCAGGCAGACCCCTACCCAGGATGCAGGAATGGGTGAAGGGCCCCTCGCTGGAGTGGAGGCCGTAGGTGCCCAGGTATGGCGACACCACCTTCTGGACCAGCGTCTCCAGGCGCAGGTAGTCCTCGGTCACGCCCCTGGACTCATGTACCCCCTGCAGGAGAGTGGGGCGGGGGGTATGGGGGGGTCAAGCACCTGAGCTTGGTGGCCCCAGGCTCTCAACCATATGTCCCACCCACCAGAGAGCCTGTCCTCTGCCTCCTGCCTCCCATTCCCATGGGCTCTCTGTCCCCATGGCAGGGCCCACAGTTGTCTCCCAGCCCCTCTCAGAGCATGTGGCCTGAGTCACTCTGCAGCTCACAGAAGCGTCATGATCTGGGAGACCATGGTGTGCCCTGGAAAAAGGCCGTGGCCAGATGAGATGGGCGTTCTGCACCTTCCACCCCTCGGAGGGGCCCCGTACTCAAGAGTCCTAGAGGCTTTGGACAGTCTCTCCAGAGACACTGGCTGACCCCACCCACGGAGGGCCAAGATGCTCACCTGGGGCTCCCTGCCCCATGGGGCCAGGTGCAGGCCCCATCCCTCAGACACCTCCTCACAAGCCCCTCTCTTCTTCCCATCCCTGGCTCAGGCCACCTCCCCTCATCCGGAGCTCTGAAGAGCTCACCGCTACCTCCAGGTGTATTTGAGCCACGGCCCGTGAGATGAGGCTGCTCACCCGGCTGTGCACTGAGCGGGGACAAAAGCTCTGTGACCCCAGCACCCCGCACAGAGGGCTGGGAGAAAGCCGACATATAACGAGTGCTTGCACTCATTAAATGAGTGAATGAATGAATGAGTGAATGCATGAATAATGGAAGACAGCAGGCCTCAAGGGGCTGTCAGGTGGTTCAGGCACAAGATACACGGGGGTAGAATTCTTTTTTTCTTGAGACAGAGTCTCGCTGTGTTGCCAAACTGGAGTGTAGTCGTGCGATCTCACTACAACCTCTGCCTCCCAGGTTCAAGCGATTCTCCTGCCTCAGCCTCCCGAGTAGCTGGGATTACAGGCGTGCGCCACCACGCCCGGCTAATTTTTGTATTTTTAGTAGAGACGGGGTTTCGCCATGTTGGCCAGGACGGTCTTGATCCCCTGACTTTGTGATCTGCCCGCCTTGGCCTCCCATAGTGCTGGGAGTGTCCCCACAGACCCTAATTTTAAAAGATCTTCATGGGAATTCAGAACGAAAAAGAGGGCTTTGCACCTGCGACAGCTGGGGTGCGGCTGCGCTCCTGCCCTTGTTAGCTCCCAGCAAGCAGGACTTGAGTCCCCTACCTGTAAAATGGGGTGGCCGGCAGTGCCTGCTCGGTCCTGCAACAGCGCTATGAGCCGGCCAATCGCGAAGTGTGCTGCCTGGGAAGGGCAGTGTGCGGAAACCCCCGGCTTGCGGTGGATGCCACTGGGGGCCCCACTCCTTTCTGGGGCAGGCACCCTCTCCCCACCTGCTGTGAGGGGGGCTAACAGCTCTCAGAATGTCTTCCCCAGAGCTGACCCGCTGACGAAAGCCCTCTGGACAGAAATGACTGGGCCACTGTGCATGCGTGTGCTGAGCGGGGACAAATGCGCGCATGTGTGTAGTAAGTGCACGTGCATGTGTAGCATGTGTGTGCAAGCACACATGTGTATAGTATGTGCATGTGCATGTGTGTGTTGGGGGTGGGTACAACCCCAGGCTGGCCGACGCAGGGTATAAAGGCCCAGTCTTGTGTCTAGGAGGAACAGGTCTGCGGCTTGAGCTCTCCTGAACCCATAGCTCCAACTGGCTGCTCCCTGGCCCAGGTCCTCACAGGCTTCTCCTCTGATCGGGCCCTTCCTTAAATCTCGTGCCCCTAAATCCTCGTCTCATGCTCTGCCTGTGGGCATCTGAGCCCAATGACTGCCCCACAGTCCCCATGCCCGACCCTGTGCCCACTGCGCCCACCTGCAGCACCAGCAGCATCTGCACGATGGCAGGGGGCACGCGGGCATGGGCTCGGGCCAGCGCATCTTCTAGCTTCACACTGAGGGTGATGGCGTTCCGGAAGTGCAGCAGGGCCAGCTGGCGCACCGACGGCTCCTTGCCCTGTGGAGGGAAGGCACCCCACCCCACCGGCTGTGGTCACAGGCGTCCTCATCTCCCGTCTCCCGGCCCTGGGACCCCAAAGGGGGAAGAGACCTGCCGACCCTCAGGCCCCTCCACCCGTTCTCCTCAGATGACCCTGTCCCAAAGATAGAGGGCCCCTTCGGTTTCCTCTGGCAGTGAAAGGGTTACTGTCACAGAGCCCCCTACTCTGTGCCTCGCTGCTGCTGCTGGGGGACTCACGGGGAGGGAGGTGTCCATATCTGCAGCTTGAAGGGGTGGAAACAGGCTCTGAGCAACTCAGGATGCCCAAGGAGAGCAGCACAGAGCAGAGCAGGTGTGTGCATCCCCCAGCCCGGCAGCCCCCCTCTGTAGAGTGAGGCCAGGGTGGGCACGGCAGGGGCACTGGGCTTCCCTCCCCTGGGCTGGGCCGCCCACCTGCACCGGGTAGAAGATGGCCTGCAGCATGGGCAGCACGTCACTGAAGAAGAAGTCCCAGGTCTCTGCCAGCGAGTCCAGCAGCTTCTGTCCTGTGGGCAGGGGGGCCGTCACCACTGGGACTGACTGGCTCTGGCAGATGCCTCCACCCACCCAGGATGGGTCATCGGAGGATGCGGGAGTGGAGGGCCCGGGCTCAGGCCCCTGGAGGCACCTGCCCAAGGTCGACGTCCAGCTCCACAGCTCAGCTGTTCTGCGGCCCTGGGCCCACTGCTTAACCTCTGTCTTCCATTTATAAAATAGGGCTAAGGGATCAGCCTCCCAGAGCCGAGGGCACAAAATGGGAACAGGGATCTTGGCTCAGGGTCTGCTCCTGGCAGATGACAGCTATCAATTCCCAGGCCTTTGTCACATACCAGACCCACACGAGTGAGAGCCACAGAGGTATACGTCTGGCACAGGTGAGAGTCCCTACGCGTACGCCTGACACAGGTGAGACCCACACACGTACACCCGGCACAGGTGAGAACCGCATGGGGAGACCTGCACAGGTAAGACTCACACAGGTACACCCGGCACAGGTGAGACCCGCACAGGTGAGACCCACACAGGCGTGACTGGCACAGCAGTTTCAGCTCACACCCTAGTCTCATCAGATCCTCCTAACAACCCAGTTAAACAGTTGATTCCACCTACCCACCGACCTCCTCCCTCCTTTCCCCACACTGCCTGCCCCTCCAACAAACATTTACAGAACACCTACTCTGTGCTAGCCCTGACACTGGGCACTGGGGACCCAGCTGGGCCCCAAACAGCCACCGATCCATCACCTGGCAGGGAAGTGGGACACTGAGCAGGATCGTAAGGGCAGTGGCTAGCGGTGACTGACCCCCATCAGCAGACAGAGGCTGAGCCTCCGAGGAAAGGGTGCACCAGTCAGTGGCCCGGAGGACCCAGGGCCAGGCCAGCTCAGGCTGCCTGTGGTCAGGTCTGGGGAACCACGGAGACCACTTCCAATAGCAGCACCAAGTCCGAGGCGGGAGAGGGTGCAGAGGATCAGGCAGGGAGGCCTTCCTGAGGAGGGGCAATCCAAGCTGGGCTGGCCAGAATTAGTGGTATGGGGACACATCTTGACAGGTGAGCCTCTGAAGCAGATACATAGGTAGCAGACATCGGGACCAGCTCTGCAGGATTTCTGCTGGCCCTGGGAGGAACAGTGCCATCCACTGGGTGAGGGACCCTTGTGGGATGGGTACAGCCGCCCAAGCTGGCTCTGAGCTCCGGTGGGAAGGGCAACGTGCGGAACCCTCGGCCTTTCTGCCTGGACTGAGCGGCACTGGGATGAGGGCTGCTGGGTCCAGGGATGCACAGTCCAAGGGCGTGTCCCCAAGGCCTCTGCTGTCCCCTGGAAGCCAGATGAGCAACTGGCGGAAGAGATCTTGGTGTGGGTGCCTCTGAGCGAAGAGGAAAGCGTCACCGGCTGTCTCTCAGGCTGCACCCCCCCGGCCAGAACTGCTTTGAGGTTTCCATGGGAACGTGGAGGCTGAACAGGGACCTTTGCCTCTTTTCCTCAGTCTCTGGGCCCTGCCCCCGCTCCTGGAAGCCCCCAGGTTCATGTAGGTTCGAGGGCACTAGGAGTGGGACCCAGCCAGGAGCAGCCCCGGGGCTGGGGGTGAGCTGCACTGGGCCCCATCTTCGGCTCCCGGCCCGGTGGCCAGCCCTCTGCCCTCCCGGGTAGCCCACGCCTGGCTCCGAGGGCGACGGGGGCCAGCAGGAATGCCCGGACGGGCGGATGCTCACCGCCCCGCCAAACCGTGCCCGCACACAAAGTCCCTTCAGTTCCTCTCCGCCGTGGCAGGAAGAAAGGCGGCTCAGTTCCCAGGCCAGCCGGGGGGTGGCCCTGGGCACCGGCCAGGCCCGCGTTCTGCTGAGCGCAGGCTGTTCTCCAGCCCACGGGGCGGAAATGCTGCGGAAAGCAGATGTTGTAAAACAGAATCCAGGCCCCAGCTGGAGCCACACGGTGACAAGAGGCCAGGAAGGGCAGCCTCGTGGCTGGTGGGGCTCTCTGCTGGGGACAGTCCTGTGGGGCCCCTCTGTGGGGCCGGGTTAGTCAGAGGCAGGCACGGGGCGACCCCAGGAAGTTCCTCCAGGCGGACTCAGTGGCATCCTCTATGAAAGGGGTGTGATACACGTCCCCACGTGGGCAGGTGGAAAGCGGAGATTAAACAGCACTGGGTGTTTGCTGTTGGCAGGACGGGGCTGGGGTGCGTGCGTGCGTGCCTTGACTCCAGCCCAGCAGTAGCAGGGGCTGATGCAGGTGAGCGGCCCCGCGGTAGCTCCACGCTGGCTCCCATCCTGCGGTTCTCACTGTGGGCGCAGGCCGGGGTCCGTCTTTCCTTTCTTTATCTGAGTGCTGAGGGCCTTGTGCAGGCCCTGGAAATGAACAACCCTGTCTCAGTCCCTGTCGGGAGACCCAGGAACAGGAAAGAACACAGGGCAGTGTGAAAAGCCACGCGCTGGGTGGACCAGGTCAAGGGTGTCTGGCGCAGGAACGGCCGAGGCACAGGCATGGAGGCAAGTGTGTAAAGCAGCACAGCTGGGTAACGTGACCCACACTGGGTTTGGATTCCCTGGTGGACGAGTGACGGCAGATCCCAGGGCCCGGCAGAGGACCAGGAGCTCCTGCCCAGAGGTCCCAAGTTTCAGGTTGCCAAGGAGTTGCCCGGCTGCAGCTGGAGCCGATTCCCTTAAGCCGCACAGAGGTCATCGAACAACAACCCCGGCCGCAGTCCAGCCTTCCTCCCCTTCCTAGGGAGGGAGCCCTCCACCTCAAGGCCGCTCCTCCAGGCTCTCTGCTTCTAGGACCCGCTCTGCCCAGGGGCTGAAGTCTAAGGCCTCGCTGGAGGCAGAGAAAGGGCAGGGGGCAAGGTCTGGGCTGCCCCACGGGGGGCCATCACCACCCTCGGCAGAGTTGCAGGCTCTGTAGGGACAGCTGCAAGGAGCAGGCTCAAGGTGAACAGCTCCCAATGGAACTCAAGCAGGGGTGGGGGGCAGGAAGGGGGAGGCCCCTGAGGCCACCCATCAGGGTGTGAACTTGGCTATGCCCCCATTGCATGGGGCCGAAAGGGATCAGACATTCCCCTGAACAGACCACACTTTGAGGCCCTACTCAAGGGCCACTGCCTCCATGCAGCCCTCTCTGACTGCCAAGGTAGAATGAACCCTTTCTTCTCCAGGACACTCCTTCACATTGACATTCATCACACTGGACCGTCACCCTCTGGTCCGTGTCTGTGTCCCCAATTGGGCTGTGAGTCCCTGCAGGGCAGGGCCAGGGTCTCCTCCATCTCTGGGGCCCCAGAGGTCACCTGGGCCTGACATGGAGAGAACACTCAAGTGGACAGAGACTGTTCAACCCCACATTGCTAAGACAGGGGTGCTGAGGCCGGAGAGGAAACCGTGTGTCTGCAGCTATGTGGGAACTGGAGGCCAGGGCCTTGGACTCCCAGCTTAGAGCCCAGTGCCTGTCCCGGAGGCCTGGGGACACCAAGCAGGGTTGGCGAGGTGGAAGAGGATGCTGGGCCCCTAGGTGGGGCCTCTCAGGGCTGCCCTCTGCCCCTTCTGCTGGGAGGCTGCTCCGGACAGAGCTCCACTCAGCCACACAAAACTCCCTTCTCCAAGAGCCCCAGCTCCCCTGGGCCAGACCTGGTGGGAGGCACAGGCACCACTGGAATGTGCCGCATCAGGCAAGGGGTGTGGGCGGGCATCTTCCTCAGGTGCCAAATGCTCACAGCTCTGTCTTGCCAGCCTAGATGCTGCCTCCTCCAGGAAGCCTTCCCAGAACCCCCGTGTCTCCCCCACGGTCTGATGGTTCTCATAGCCTCTCTTCGTGTTCCTGTCTTGGCTGGCCCCACCCAACATGTGCACTGGAGGTGAGGAAGGACCATGACACGCAGCTCCAAGGTCCCCTGAACATGCCACGCCTCTGGGCCTGTGTCCTCCTCTGTGGAGTGGGCTAATACCTCTTTTTCCCAGGGTCAGAGGGAGGCCTGGAGGAGGGGCCTGGGGCAGTAGAGTGAAGAGTATGGGTTTGGGAGCCGGTAGCCTGCTTGGCACCCTGGCTCTGCCACGGAGCAGCTATATCACCTGGGAGGGACACCATGCCTCACTTTCCCATGTTCAGTGCTAACAATGGTGGCTTCTTCACAGGGTTGTGGAAATCAAATGAGTTAGCAGATGTGAAACACTTGGGACAGTCTAGCAAGGAGAGACGCACATGCCCGGTGCCCGGTGCACAGGTGCTCAACACACAGGTACAGCACAGGCCGGATCCCAGCACACGGCCGGGTGCTCAGCACGGCCTGAGCAAAGCAGCATCCATGGGAACTAAGTGGCCCCCCTCAGCTGACCCCGCTCCCAGGGCAGCTCTCTCCTGCAAGGTTGCACATACTTCTGCTGCTGCCCAAGGCTCTCGGCCACAGGGAGCCCATCCTGCACAGTGAAGCCAGCGGGGACCTCGCCCGTTGCCATGAGAAGGGCAAAGGGTGTGTGCCCTAAAGTCAGGCAGACCTGGGTTTGAGGCCCGCCTCCACCCCGACGTGCACGGCAGCTGTGGGCAAATCACCTCTCATCACTGCGCTCTCCCACTCGGGAACAAGAACCTGAAGGTCCCCGTGGGTGGCTGGGAGCCTTGACAGAGAAAACTCAGCGGAGCCCCGGACCCCGTTCCCTCCTCTATGAGTATCGGCGACCTCAGCCCTAACCCACTTCTCTGACAGCAAAGACCGGGACAGGGCTTCTTCCAGGCTGCGGGAACAGAACTCACCAGGCCCGGACAGCCCCGTGGGCAGGGAGGGGAAGCGGGGCTTTTCCCGACATCTTGTAGCCCTCCTCAGCTCCAACAAATTCGCGGGGGGCAGACCCTCTCCCAGGGTCCCCTCTGGGTAGGGATTTCAGCCCTGCTGCCCCAAGGCTGTATGTGGTCCTTCCAAGCCCTCTGGACCAGAGAGCCACACCTTGCACCGAGAGGCCGCAGCGTGAGGACCAGCAGCCAGCCAGCACCCAGCGCGGTCCAGAGTGGCCGCCACGGGGCCCACACTCACCCTCGTAGAAGCGGATCTTGTCCCGAAGGATCACCATGCCTTTTGTCAGCAGCTGGTTCTGAAGGTAAACACAGGGGGGGTGTCACTGCCCTTGTGGATGCGTTGGGGTGTCCTGGCCAGCAGGGCCCCCCAGAGTCCATCCACCACTGAGCAGCCGAGGCTTAAAGGGGGAGGACACTCACCGAGGCCCCACAGTCCACCTGCTGCAGGGCCTGAGCATCGGTTCTCTCAGGGGGCAACTGACCCAACCCTGGGTTGTCACGAGACAGGAAGTGGTCACACGGACATCCTGAGAGATGGGCAGGGCCTAGAGCCCCTTGCATTGGGCTCAGCTGGGCAGGCAGAAGCCTGGCATGTCCCACAATGAAGAAAGGACTTTGCAAGGACTTTGCAGCAAGGGGGGGCTCTGATTACCAAAGGCGGGGCCTGTCAGCTGCCACCCTACCTCAGGGGCCCTGCACGCATTGCCTGAGGTGGCTCGGCTGAGAAGCACGCTGTGTGGTCTCAGCAACCCAAGCATCCGCCAACGAAAGAATGGACCACAAAATGTGGCCCATCCACACAAAGAAATGAAGCACTGACTTGCGCTCCAATGAGAAAGAACCTGATGCTAACACAAAAAGTCCAGACAAAAGACTCCACACGCTGTGTGATGCCACTGATACGAAATGTACAGAATCGGCCGGGTGCGGTGGCTCACGTCTGTAATCCCAGCACTTCGGGAGGCTGAGGCCGGAAGGTCGAGACCAGCCTGACCAACATGGAGAAACCCCCATCTCTACTAAAAATACAAAAGTAGCCAGGCGTGGCGGGACATGCCTGTAATCCCTGCTATTCAGGAGGCTGAGGCAGGAAAATCGCTTGAACCTGGGAGGCGGAGGTGGCGGTGAGCAGAGATCATACCACTACACTCCAGCCTGGGCAACAAGAGCAAAACTCTGCCTCAAAAAAAAAAAAAAAAAGAAGAAGAAATGTACAGAATCGGCAAATCCGGAGACATGTGGTTGCCTCATGCTGGGGAGGGCTTGGCGGGGGGGAGGGATTACCAATGGGTATAGAGTTCTTTTTGGCGTGATGAAAAACTCCCAGAATTAGATGGGGTGAGGTTGTAAAATTTTGTGAATATACTAAAAACTCACTGGGTGCAGTGGCTCACACCTGTAATCCCAGCACTCTGTGAGGCTGGGACAGGAGGATTGCTTGAGCCCAGGAGTTCAACATCAGACTCTGGACAACAGAGCAAGACCCCATCTCTACAAAAAATTAAAAAATTGGCCGGGCACGGTGGCTCAAGCCTGTAATCCCAGCACTTTGGGAGGCCGAGACGGGCGGATCACGAGGTCAGGAGATCGAGACCATCCTGGCTAACACAGTGAAACCCCGTCTCTACTAAAAAATACAAAAAACTAGCCGGGCGAGGTGGCGGGCGCCTGTAGTCCCAGCTACTCGGGAGGCTGAGGCAGGAGAATGGTGTAAACCCGGGAGGCGGAGCTTGCAGCGAGCTGAGATCCGGCCACTGCACTCCAGCCTGGGCAACAGAGCAAGACTCCGTCTCAAAGAAAAACAATAAAAAAATAAAAAATAAAAAAATAAAAAAATTAGCCAGGTGGCGTGTGCCTGTGGTCCCAGATACTCAGGAGGCTGAAATGGGAGGATCTCTTGAGCCTGGGAGGTTGAGGCTGCAGTGAGCCATCATCACGCCACTGTACTGCAGCCTGTGCAACAGAGTGAGACCCTGTCTCAAAAGACACACTTTAAAAACCATTAAACTGTACACTTTAAAAGGGTGAATCGTATGCCATGTGAATTATACCTCAATAAAACTGTTAAATAACAATTTTTTTTAAACCCCTAAAACAACATGATGCGAGGGACCACGGGTTCATCATCCTCAACCCTACTCACTTGGCAAGGTGGGTGCCTCGCTCCCAGCCTGCATGAGACACCCCTGAGCTGAGCAGGGCCCTGGGTACTGCAGCAGCCCTAGAAGCTACAGGGGCACCGGGCCAGGCCTTGCTGGCTGCCCTCCCTCCCTGTGTGACCTCAGGCAGGTCGTTTCACCTCTCTAAGCGGCAGGTTCCACCAAACCGCACGCGTGTGCATCCTCGGTGCAGGCCTATTGGCCAGAGAAGGTGCAGCAAAGGTGAAATGCCGCAGTACCTGGGACAGACACTGGGTGATGCTGACGGCACAGCCACCATCGCTGCTGTGCAGCTCAGTGGGACCACGCACACCCCAAACCTACGTGGACATCCCAGCAGTTTGAGGGGAGGGAGAAAGTGACAACACTTGGAGTTGATCACGTGCTAGGCACAGCACTAAGAATTCACCGCATCTTGGCCGGACGCAATGGCTCTCCTGTAATCCCAGCACTTTGGGAGGCTGACACGGGCAGATCACCTTGAGGTCAGGAGTTCGAGACCAGCCTAGCCAACATGGTGAAACCTTGTCTCTATAAAAATACAAAAATTAGCTGGGCATGATGGCAGGTACCTGTAATCCCAGCTCCCGGGGAGCCTGAGACAGGGGAATCGCTTGAACCTGGGAGGCAGAGGTTGCAGTGAGCTGAGATTGCGCCACTGCACTCCGGCCTGGACAACAGAGCAAGACTCCGTCCGTCTCAACAACAACAAACAAAAGACAAAAAAACAAAAATTAGCCAGGCGTGGTAGTGGGTGCCTGTAATCCCCAGCTACTCAGGAGGCTAAGGTGTGAGAATCGCTTGAACCGGGAGGCAGAGGTTGCGGTGAGCTGAGATCATGCCACTGCACTCCAGCCTGGGCGCCAGAGGGAGACTGTCTCAAAAAAGAATTATCCTCCTTTTATCATTTAATCTCCACAGCAATCCACGTGGCTAGATAAGGAAGGAGGCAGGTCCTTGGAACCGCAGGCAGACTGTGGAGGAGCGGGTGCTCCACACCCCCGGGGGCAGGTGAGCCCCTGTACTTTCTCATGAGGCAGGCCCAGCCTGGCTGGAGCAAGACCCACCTACCTGCAGGTACTCTGTGAAGAAGGACCCCAGCTCCGTCTTCAGTAGCTGCCTGTGGGTGGGAGGGGAGACAAGAGTGAGCCCCAGACCACATAGCACTGGCGTGGGGGGTGGGGCCTCCTGGGCAGCGGGAGACCAGCATGCTTAGCCCAAAAACACGGGGAGTGGACAAGTCCCACCCATCCAGACCGGCAGGGGCTGGGTCGGCCTCACGTCCGGGGCCTCCACGGTCCACGGTGGCGGCTCTTCAACTAGATCCCTGCACCCATGTCACAGTAGAAGAGGCCAAGGGGTCCTCAGAGGGAAGACAGTGGCCTCTGCGTCTTACACCTTCTGGAGAGACACCTGGCAGGGCTGGGCCTGCACCACTTGGTTTGCTCCCGCCTTCTACCCGGATGCCACGGGCTCCTTTCTCCCCGTGCAGAGCTTCTTCCCAAGCGTTTCCTCTATTCCAGAGAAGCTCATTCAGTCTTCACCAACCCAGCTGCAGGCATTTTATTACAGGGGAGGCAAGAGAGGCTCGCAGAGGTCAAGACACCAGACCAGGGCCACATGGGACACGCCAGAGCTGCGATCTGAACCTCGTCCTTGGCACTCAACACTGACAATTCCTCCTTCCCTCCCTACTCACCTCCAGGGCCTGAGAGAATGGGAACGTCACATTCCACACCAGCCAGGCTGAAAGCACACAGGCACTGTCAGCGCTGAGGCCCCAGATATGACCTGCCAACAGTCTTCTGAACCAAATACATCAGAAATCTTACTTTTTAGGTTGCTATTCCCATTAGGAAATTTTGTTTTTTTTGGGACAGAGTCTTACCCTGTCCCCCAGGCTGGAGTGCAGTGGTGTGATCTTGACTCACTGCAACCTCCACCTCCCGGGTTCAAGCGATTCTCCCACCTCAGCCTCTCAAGTAGCTGGGACTACGGGCGTGCACCAACAGGCCCAGCTAACGTTCGTATTTTTAGTAGAGATGGGGCTTCATCATGTAGGCAAGGTTGGTCTTGAACTCCTGACCTCAAGGGATCCACCCGCCTTGGCCTCCCAAAGTGTTGGGATTACAGGTATGAGCCACCGCACCCGGCCTAGGAAACTTTCTAATCAGTCCTGAATTACAGGCAGTTCTCACTTTGCATGGTTCTGATACATACAAGTTTCAGTTATCCTGGTTAAGTAAAGTAACAGCAGTCACCCAACCACATGGTTCAAATTTCGGTTCTCGGCACATTAACTGAGTAACTGCATAAAGTACAAGCTCTGTGGCTGTTCTCCAGTTCACAAATCAAAATGTAGGTAACAGATGTGTACAACAATCACTGACCAATTGCAACACTTCTTTTAAAGTCAGTCTGTGATTGGTCCCTGAGTATCTGTCAGCAGTTCATGCACAGACAGCAAAGGTGTGACCTGTGTTGCCTCCTTGTCTCCCGGTGTGAAACCCATGTGGTGTTCTGTAAAAATGGATACAAGAAAGAGCAACTGGCCAACACAGATAAAAGTGCAGCAAATCAATGAAAACTGATCATGTTCTGAACAGGTAAACACTGCTCAAACTACTATGTTCCCACTATTTTTTATTTATTTTATTTTTTTGAGACAGAGTTTTGCTCTTTTTGCCCAGGCTGGAGTGCAATGGTGCGATCTCGGCTCACCACAACCTCTGCCTCCTGGGTTCAAGTGATTCTCCTGCCTCAACCTCCCAAGTATTACAGGCATGCACCATCACACATGGCTAATTTTGTATTTTTTAGTACAGACAGGGTTTCTCCATGTTGGCCAGGCTGGTTTCGAACTCCCGACCTCAGGTGATCTGCCTGCTTTGGCCTCCCAAAGTGCTGGGATGACAGGTGTGAGCCACCGTGCCTGGCTTATTTTTTATTTTTGGAGATGGAGTCTTACTCTGTCGCCCAGGCTGCAGTACAGTGGCATGATCTCGGCTCACTGCAACTTCCACCTCCCAGGTTCAAGTGATTCTCCTGCCTCAGCCTCCCCAGTAGCTGCGATTACAGGCACATACCATCACGCGGCTAATTTTTGTATTTTTAGTAGAGAAGAGGTTTCACCATGTTAGGCTGGTCTTGAACTCCTGACCCGAGGTAATCCACCTGCCTCGGCCTCCCAAAGTGCTGGGATTACAGGCGTGAGCCAACGCGCCTGGCCCCAATGTTTTAAATTATAGTGCACTAAATATTAATTTTACTGTACAATCTTTTTCATTTCTCTATATGGTTACAACCAAACATTAAAACATGTTGGTTACGTTTATAACCAATAGTAAAACAGTTTTCAACGTTCTGACAAGTTTTGGCCGGGTGTAGTAGCTCATGCCTGTAATCCCAGCACTTTGGGAGGCTGAGATGAGCAGACCAACTGAGGTCCAGAGTTCGAAACCAGCCTGACCAACATGGTGAAACCCCATCTCTACTAAAAATGCAAAAATCAGCTGGACGTGGTGGTGTGCGCCTGTAATCCCAGCTACTCAGGAGTCTGACACAGGAGAATCGCTGGAACTGGGGAGGTGGAGGTGGCAGTGAGCCAAGATAGCATCACTGCACTCCAACCTGGGTGACAGAGCGAGTCTCTGTCTCAAAAAAAAAAAAAAAAAAAAAAAGAAACAGTTTGTAAAGATTATGGAACAATTGTCATTTTCCCCGTGGTTTACTAAGATCGCACAGTTTCAATGTGTAGTCATTTTGGGAGCCTCGCACTGTGGTTCAAAGAGAGGACTGGCTGAAGTTTTCAAAAGCAACGTGCTGGGGAAAAAAGCCCAAATAAGGCTTGCTTCCTGCAAGCTGCCTACCCTTTTCACTGTGCCCCTGGCCACCAGGAGTCGGACGGTGACAGAGTCTACCGTTCCTGCTCCGGTCAGCTCTCTTAACCATGGATCTGCGGAGGCCGGTGGAAGTGCAATAAACATAGCTTCCCCCATACACAGTGAGTGCGTGCTCTAGTCCTCAGAGGTCCTTTTGGGGTGGTTGTACTTTATGTTCCTGGAGAAGCTGTAAGCTAGACCCCAGTTCAGGGCTGGCTTCCCCGACCATGCCATGGGGTCTGGGATCTGGGAGCTAAGTGAAGCCCAGAGAGGCGGCCTGGACTGAGGTAACCAGCACTCAGGTGCTGGGATGGAGGTGGCTCCTGCTCCTGGTCATCACCAGAGCTTGGGGCTTGGCGCAGTACTGCAGGTGCACAGAAGCACAGGGCAAAATACTAATGCTCCTGCACAACTTTGTGGGCAGTGCTGAGGCAGGCCAGTCACAGGCCTCTGTTCACAGCCACCTGACAGGTGATGTTAGTGTCCCCATTTTATGGATAGGGAAGCTGAGGTTCAGGCTAACAGGGCAGCTGAGTGGTGTCAGCCCTGGAGTCTGGCCCTGCGCCTGGCCAGCAGCTTCTCTTAATAGCAGGACTGGCTTTGAGGCCCAACATCCTCCCTTGCCCAACTGTGAAATCAGCGCAGTGGCATTAACAAGGCCGAGGTTCACCCTGTGATCACAGACAGTGGTGCCCCGAGTGACCCTTGGCAGGCAGCCCCCACCCCAGCAGTCCCCCCAACCTTCTCCCACTGTCCCCAGGACCTGTCCTCTGGTCCTCCGAGGACCAAGTGGTGACCTCAGCCTCATGGAGTGATCCCCATGTCCACGCAGCATCTGTCTCAAAGTTGCCGCAGGCATTACTTGCAGGGCCACTTTGGGTGATGCCAGAGACCAGGGCACCAGGTGAGAAGGGAGGGTCTTCACAGAAGGCACAAGGCTGAGCCCGAGGGTGTCTGCTCAGCAAGTCCGGGCTAGAGGGCAGGCCCCAGGGCTTGCCAGCACACCACGTGACTCTGGAGGAGACCCTTCCCCTGTCTGGGCCTCTGCACCATTGTCTGTGGCCTGAGATCCACGTGAACACAGAGCAGGAGGTGAGGCAGGAGAGTAGGGTCTGGAGGCAGGGAACCTAAGGCCAATTTACACTGACTTCCTAGAACTAAATCCAAAGGAAGACCCCAACATTCCACGCCCAAGTAACAAAAGGACCAGAGGCTACTTCCTTTGCAACCCCTCTCATTTCTGCACGGCAGATGAAAAACTGCAAGTACTCCTACCACAACTGTTTGGGCCAAGTCTTCCATTGCATAGGAGTCTAACTTTGTAACCTTAGCTTCTGACTGATCACTTTCCACAACCAATCAGACGTTTGCATAGGGTGCTTCACTTCAGCTTCTGATTGGTCGCTTTCCGCAACCAATCAGACTGACTGTGGGCCAGTACTTTATTTACATAGGGTGTACGCCAAGTAACCAATGGGAAACCTCTAGAGGGTATTTAAACCCCAGAAAATTCTATAACCAGGCCCTTGAGCTGCTTGCCTGCTTCCACCGTGGGGAGTGTGCTTTCGTTTTCAATAAATCTCTGCTTTTGTTGCTTTAATAAATCTCTTGCTTTGTGTGTTTTGTCTAATTCTTTGTTCAAAGCGCCAAGAACCTGGACACCCTTCACCAGTAACAGAGGGTCCTGGGGGTCAACTGGGACCAGGAGCAGCTGGAGCCCAGAAAAGCCTTCCTGGCCCTTTCCCTGCCCATGACGAGTACGGGCACGAATGCTGACGAAGGAATGAAGGAATGAATGAATGTCTCCTTCAGGACCAAATGGCCCCTCAGCTCAAATCCCAGAGTGGCTCTAACGAAGTCCTACCTGGGGTGGCTCCAACTCACTGGCCACCTCTCGAGCTCCCCTCGCCTCCTCTGACATTTCCTCTCACCAGCAGCTCACATGGAATGAAGTGACCGAACTGCGCACACTCCTTTTCTGGGCAGGGGGGAGGGGCACCATGGCTGAGCATCCCCTCATTTGCACTGTGCCCACCAACTCTCCCAGACCCCAGTAAGAGCACAGACACTGCCTCAGATCTGAACTGACCACAGGCCGAGGATGAGTGGCCAGTTCGGGCCCCACTGCCTCTGGCCAGGAATGCTGCCAAAGGCCTCTTCCACCTCTCAAGCCTGCAGGTAGTGGGTGCTCACAATGAATGCTAAATGGACAGGCGACTTCCACCTGGCAGCCGCCAGCACCTGGGATCCCCTCATTCCTGACCTGTGAGACCCCTTCCAGGTAGGGGAGAGTTCGTACACCAATTCCAGCCATGCTGGATGGGAACCACGTTCATTACAGAGATGGGGAGACAAGATGGGAACCACGTTCATTACAGAGATGGGGAGACTGAGGCTCTGGGAACGCACTGATGAAGTCAAAGGCTGGACCAGGGCCGGGCGCGGTGGCTCAAGCCTGTAATCCCAGCACTTTGGGAGGCCAAGATGGGCGGATCACGAGGTCAGGAGATCGAGACCATCCTGGCTAATATGGTGAAACCCCGTCTTTACTAAAAAATACAAAAAACTAGCCGGGCGAGGTGGCGGGCGCCTGTAGTCCCAGCTACTCGGGAGGCTGAGGCGGGAGAATGGCGTAAACCCGGGAGGCGGAGCTTGCAGTGAGCTGTGATCCGGCCACTGCACTCCAGCCTGGGCGATAGAGCGAGACTCCATCTCAAAAAGAAAAAAAAAAAAAAAAACAAAGGCTGGACCAGGGAACCCAAGGTTGGAGCCCTAGTCCTGCAGATGAAAAACAGGCATCCTTCCTACAGCACACGAGAAGAGGGCCTGCCCAGTCCGGGACTGTGGGAAACTTCAAAGTCAAGTAGCTTAAATCTAACCAGCACCTCTGGCCTGCACGTGAAACCTGCTGCTGACAGGCTGTGGGCATGGCCACTTGGCCTGAGCTGAGCTGAGCACGGGCTCCCTGACAGTGGGAGGGCACCACACCCCGAGGGGAACCCCAAACCAGCCCCATGCATGCTAGGAATAGAAGACACCATGCCAGGGAGGGAGAAGTGGGGGTGTGGGCGTCCTCGGATCATAGGAGGGGAGCCCAGGGGATAAAGCTGCAGTAAATCCCAGGCCCTAGGGGCTAGCAGGCTACAGACGGGACAGCCTGGGTGTACCTGGGATGTCAGCCTCAAGAGAGACAGCTGTGGGAAGGGTCTGCAGGGTCAGAAAGCAGAGGCTGGGACACCCCGTCCAGGGGGTTTGCTGCTTCCTGGGAGCAGCTAGGCCAGCAGGACCTGGTGCTGGAGCTGGGCAGGGATAGATTATCTGCGACTTGGCCAGAAGCCAGCAGGAGAGGCCTTGCAGAGAGCAGGTGGCCCGAGCTCCTGTCCATGAGCTTCTGCGCTACCCTGGGGACTCAGCTGCACGCTTCTCAGGGTCAAAGGCAGACCAGTATGAGCCACATGGGATGCCGGAAGAGAGGCTGCCCCAGACAGACACCCTGGCTGTATTCTGCAGGGACAACATAGGCAGCACATAGCAGCCCAGGCCACTAAGCACAGGGGAAATGGACTTCATGGCTGAGCACAACGAGGGCGCCCAGGGCCTCAGACTCTAAGAGGGCGGGTCACATAATAATGACACGTCAGGGAGAATGTCATGCAAAGCCATCAAGATAAAAAGCGGTTTGGGTCCTTAAATCCATAGTCCTCTGGATGGAGAGTGACTTATTCGTTAAGATTTTTTTCTTGTTTTCTCAGCCAGGTGCTGTGGCTCCTGCCTATAATCCCAACACTAAGGCAGGAGGATCACTTGAGCCCAGGAGTTTGAGAACAGCTTGGGCAACAGAGCAAGACCTCATCTCTAGAAAAAATAAAAATAAATTAGCTGGGCTGGGTGCTGGACGCC
>NC_045452.1:26566463-26609639 GCF_002776525.5 Piliocolobus tephrosceles | reverse complement strand
TGGGCCACAGAGCGAGACTCCGTCTCAAAAAAAAAAAAGAAAAAAAAGAAAAAGAAAAAGAATTTTCTCTACCTGTAAAAATGATGACACAAAGTGTGTCCGTTTCCATACCTTAGGAGGAGGAAAGGTGATCAAAGGAAGGGATGAAGAAAATAGCTAGACAACTGGACATTATACAAATTAAAACTTTTTGTGTTTCAAAGGACACAGAAAGAAAGTGAAATGACAGCTCACAGAATGGGAGGAAAGATTTGCAAACCAATATCTAACAGAGTCTAGATCCACAATATATAAAGAACTCCCATAGCTCAATAATACAAGGACAAATAACCCAACTGAAAAATGGGCAAGTGATGGGAACAGACAATTCTCCAAAGAAGAAATCTGAATGGCCAATAAACACCTGAAAAGGTGCTCAACATCATCAGTCATCAGGGAGATGCAAATCAAAACCACAAACAGACGCTTCTCGGAATGAAAGCCCTGAAAATTAATAAGCGTTGGTGAGGATGTGGACAAACCGAATTCTCCTGCCCTGCTTATACGCTGCTAAGTGGGACAGTGGAATGGTACAGCCACTGTGGGAAAGGCGAGAGTACCTCAAAAAGATAACCACAGAGTTATCATGGGACCCAGAAATTCCACTGCTAGGTATACGAACCTAAGAGACATGAGGCCAGGTGCGGCGGCTCAGGCCTGTAACCCGAGCACTTTGGGAGGCTGAGGCGGGCAGATCACTTCAGATCAGGAGTTCAAGGCCAGCCTGGCCAACTCGGTGAAACCCTGTCTCTACTAAAAATATAAAAATTAGCCAGGTATGGTCGTGCACGCCTGTAATCCCAGCTACTCAGGAGGCTGAGGCACGAGAATCACTTGAACCTGGGAGGCGGAGGTTGCAGTGAGCCAAGATCGCACCACTGCACTCCAGTCTGGGTGACCGATGAAGACTCACTCTCAAAAAAAAAAAGAGACGAAAACACGTATCCACACAAATTCTTGCACACAGATGTTCACAGCAGCGTTATTCATCACAGCCAAAAGGTAGAAAGAACCATGTCCATCAGCCGAGGAGTGGGTGCGCATATGGCGTGCTTTCCATACTCACAATGGAATATGACATGGCATGAAAAGAAGCAAAGCAGGCAGGCCGGATGCAATGGCTCACACCTGTAATCCCAGCACTTTGGGAGGCCGAGGCGAGAGGATCACCTGAGGTCAGGAGTTCAAGATCAGCCTGACCAACATGAAGAAACCCTGTCTCTGTCTCTACTAAAAATACAAAATGAGCCGGGCGTCATGGTGCGTGCCTGTAATCCCAGCTACTCGGGAAGCCGAGGCAGAAGAATCCCTTGAACACGGGAGGCGGAGGTTGTGGTGAGCCGAGATCACACCATTGCACTCTAGCCTGGGCGACAAGAGTGAAACTCCGTCTCAAAAAATAAACAAATAAATAAATATAATAAAATAGTGAGGCAGTGGTAACAGTGAAGCAGGGGTACGTGCTCCTCCCTGAGTGGACCTCAAGAACACTGCACTGAGTGAAAGAAGCCAGGCGTGAAGGGCCACCTGCTGTACTTCCATTGATAACGGAATGTCCAAAATAGGCACATCCACAGACAGAAAGCTGTCTGTGGTCACTGCCAGGGTTGGGGAAAGGGTATGAGGAGGGGCTGCTAAAGCTTTCTTGCTGGGGTAATGAAAATCTCCTGGACACCGGGCGCGGTGGCTCATGCCTGGAATCCCGGCACTTTGGGAGGCCGAGGTGGGTGGACCACGTGAGGTCAGGAGTTCGAGACCAGCCTGGCCAACACAGTGAAACCCCATCTCTACTAAAAATACAAAGATTAGACAGGCGTGGTGATGTGTGCCTGTAATCCCAGCTACTTGGAGGCTGAGGCAGGAGAATCATTTGAACCTGGGAGGCACAGGTTGCAGTGAGATGAGGTCACACCACCGCACTCCAGCCTGGGCAACAAGAGTAAAACTACGTCTTGAAAAAAAAAAAAAAAAATCAAGGGGGACCATTTGGATGCTGGTGAAATCAATGTCTCTAGTAACAGAGATCTCATGGGATCAAAGCTAGTGACCAATTATGGATTTAATGTATCATTAAAGTCTTTTTTTTTTTTTTTTGAGACGGGGTCTTACTCTGTTACCCAGGCTGAAATGCAGTGGCATAGTCTTGGCTCACTGCAACCTCCGCCTCCGGGCTCACGTGATTCTCATGCCTCAACCTCCCAAGTAGCTGGTACTACAGTCACCCGCCACCACGCCCAGGTGATTTTTTGTATTTTTGGTAGAGACAGGGTTTCACCATGTTGCCCAGGTTGGTCTTGAACTCCTGAACACAAGCAATTCCCCTGCCTCGGCCTCCCAAAGTGCTAGGATTACTAGCCCAGGCTAGTGTCATTGACTTTAATGTGGCCACGCCATCCAGAAGGGCTGGGGTAGGGCAGGAGGCTGAACAACTCAGTGGCCCTGAAGGCAGGGGCTTGAGCTCCTGCTCTATTCATTATTAGCCCTGTGACCTCAGCAACCCACGTCAACTGCTGCGCCTCAGTCTCCTCGCCGGTAAAATGGAGATAACAAGGCGTCCACTCCTTGGCACTGCAGTGAAGAGTGGATGAGTGTTTTTTAAATTTACTTTTAAAAAACGTTAGCACATATTAATAGAGAAGGGGTCTTGTCATGTTGGTCTCAAACTCCTGGCCTCCGGCGATCCCGCAACCTTGGCTTCTCAACATGCTGAGATTACAGACATGAGCCACTGCTCCAGGCCATGGATGGGTTTGGCGTGGAAAACTCCTGGTCTAAGGCTGGCACAGAGCAAGGCTTCAGTAAAAAGACCCCGCTCTTATTCCTTAAACCTTCCAGTACTTAATTCTCAACTGGCTAAAAAGAAGTTGGTCCAAATAACCTAACTGCCCAGGGGCTCAAAGTCTAACACAGCCCCTGATTTTTACTGTTGGGTAGAATCCTGGGGCTGGCGAGGGGAGCCTGGGGCCCAGGGCAGCTTCTCTGTGCACCCACCCCCAGCACACACTCCTGGGGAGGCCGTCTGCTCTGCATCAGCCCTGTGGAGAGGCAGCAGCAAGAATAGCCAATTACCAATGCTGTTCATGCCAAGGACGGGCAGGCGAGAAGGGTGTCCAAAGCCGGGGACTGTGCCTGCCGCTGGATTCGTGAATTTAAAAGTAACTCCTTTTGTTGTTGTTGAAATACCCAGCTGGCCAGGCATGGTGGCTCACATCTGTAATTCTAACCCTTTGAGAGGCTGGAGGTGGAAGGATGGCTTGAGTCCAGGAGTTCGAGACCAGCCTGGGTAGTAAGACGCCCATCTCTGCAAAAAAATAAAAAATCAGCCGGGCGTAGTGGTACACACCTGTCGTCCCAGCCACTCAGGACGCTGAGGTGTGAGGCTTGCTTCTGCTCAGAAGGCAGAGGTTGCAGTGAGCTGAGATTGCACCACCACACTCCAGCCCGGGCAAGAGCAGGACCCTGTCTCAAGAACCAAACCAAACCCCCCGGCAGATCCTTTAGGCTCCTGTTTCCTGAAGCAGAGGCTCATCAGGAAAATGGGCTCCCAGAGCCCCACCCAGGGGTGGGCCAGATGAGCCAGAGAAAAGCAGGACACCCTGAACAAGTGGCATGTATTGGGCCTCAGTTTACCCACATGTAAGGGTCCCTTCAGCGTTGCCACACAGGGTGGAGGGGGGCGCCTGAGTATGAAAGTCTGGCTGGTCCACTGACTCTTCTCCTGAATAACAAAGGGAAGGATGACTGCCTATTTTGCCAGTGTTCTTTTGACACAGGGACGAGGTAACAGGGTCAGGGCCAAAGGAAACAGCACAGAGCTGGGAACCGCCTCCTTGGAGCAGCTGTGTGATCCGGGGCGAGTCTCTTGACCTCTCTGAGCTTTGGCCTCCTCCACTGCAAACGGCAACCCTGGACTCCCTTGAAGCTCCTGCCACCTGGCTCGGGGCGGCAGCTCGGTGACTGCGTCCAGCCTGCGGCTTTGCAATCCTCATTTCCCGGCTATTCACAGGAAACGAGGGGCGTGTGGCAGGCAGGGCTGGAATTGCTTTTCCGGGAATGACACTCCCTTCATTAGGCAGGTGGTCCTTCCTCTTCAACAGAATCAATGTCCTTCGCGATGCTCAGCACCAGTGGGGGCCGTCGGCGTCATCTCCAGCAGCTGTCCAAGTCCCAGCCCGCTTCCCCTTGAAGACCCTTCTCTGGGTGGGTGGGGGCGCAGGGCTACCAGGCCTGAAGTGGTTGTGGAGGTCCTGGCCCCGTGGCCACTGCTAACTTGGACCTCGCTCTCCTGTTGGCAGATGGCCTCCGGGGGAGGAAGCCCAGGCATGGCTGGTGGGTCAGGGGCCTGGCTGGGGCCTCCGACTCTGTGCCTAGCCCTCCCTGCCACTCAAGGCGGGACAGACACTCACCGGACACCCTCGTTGAGGCTGAAGAGCTCCTGGTCGGGCAGCCCCTTGCGCTGGAAGACGGCAATCACCCCGTTGTGGATGCTGTGGGCAGAGGGAAGAGAACACTGCGGTCCCGAGGTCTGAGCGCCCCCTGGTTGCCCATCAGGCCCCGTTCCTCTTTCCCTCTCTCTTAGAAGGGCAGGATCGCCGTCCCTGCAGGACCCTGCTCATACCCACTTCAACTCCAAGGCCCTGCACCCCCGGTCCGGCCCTGCTGGAGCCCAGCCTGTATCACCAGGTGCCCTCTGGTCACCGCCCCAGGACCTTGCTCCCATGTCCTCTGCACACTGTGTGGCCAAACCTCAGCCAGCTCTGCTTCCTTTCTGGGTTCTTGACCCCACCCTGCCCAGGCCAGAAACCAGGAAACCCCTGCGCCTCTCCCCAAAAATATCCAAGTCCTGTGGACTGTTGCTCCTTCTCTACCTCCACGGCCACCCCGAGTTCAGGAGTATCACTGCGTCCCTAGCCAGCTGCGGGGCTCCCAACCCTCTCATGCTTCCTGCCCCTGTTTGTAAAACTCTCTAAGGCTGCCGGGCACGGTGGCTCACGCCTGTAATCCCAGCACTTTGGGAGGCCAAGGAGGGTGGATCACGAGGTCAGGAGATCGAGACCATCGTGGCTAACACGGAGAAACCCTGCCTCTACTAAAAATACAAAAAATCAGCAGGGTGCGATGGCCGGTGCCTGTAGTCCCAGCTACTCGGGAGCTGAGGCAGGAGAATGGTGTGAACCCGGGAGGCGGAGCTTGCAGTGAGCCGAGATCGCGCCACTGCACTCCAGCCTGGGCGACAGAGCGAGACTCCGTCTCAAACAAAACCAAACTAAACCAAACTCTCTGAGGCAGGAGCTGGCAAACATGTTCTGTGAAGGGACAGAAAGCAAATCTTTTAGGCTTCATGGGTCACCAGTCTCTGTTACAACTGCTCAACGTGACTGTTGTGATGTGAAGGTAGCTGTGGCAGCAGGGCGCAGTGGTTCACGCCTGTAATCCCAACACTCTGGGAGGCCAAGGCAGGGGGACTGCTTGAGGCTGGGAGGTCGAGACCAGCCTGGGCAACACAGTGAGATCCTGCTTCTACACGAAACAAAAACAGGCCAGGCGCGGTGGCTCACTCCTGTGATCCCAGCACTCTGGGAGGCCAAGATGGGCGGATCACCTGAGGTCAGGAGTTTGAGACCAGCCTGACCTACATGGCGAAACCTTGTCTCTACTAAAAATACAAAAATGAGGCCGGGCAGGGTGGCTCGTGCCTGTAATCCCAGCACTTTGGGAGGCTGAGGAGGTCGAATCACCTGAGGTCAGGAAGTCCGGCCCATTTCTACCTCCTAGGGCTCTCCCCGTGCCCCTTCCTGGCTTGCCTGGACCTCGGATGACACGAGCCGGCCTCCCACCTCTCCACCCCGTCCACCCTCTGCGGAGGCCGCAGTCCCTTCCCTGCCCAGGGCTTTGTGAGGCAGCCCCTGCCCGGCAGGCACAGCCTGAGGTCCTGCAGGCAGCATCCAGGGTCCCCCCGACACGGCCCCTCCCCACACTCCCAAGGCATCCTGAGCTCTGACCCCAGACAGTGTAGGACCCTCCGGGCAGCACCACATCTCTGGGTCTTAGTACCCACTGTCCCTCCTGGCTGGAAGGCCCTTCTCGTCCCTATCCATGAGGCAAGCAGCTATTCATCTTGATTCAGAGGCTACCACCTTCAAGAAGCCCTCTGACCTCTGACCTCTGACCCCTGAGCCCTGACCCTTCCCTTCCCAGTGCTGACTCTCCACCAGCACTTTGCCGATTCACTTTCCTGGTCGTGAGTCCCCGCTGCTGGCCACGACGTCCTCAGGGTGAGAACCAGGTCTGGGTACAACAGCCACCTCCCACCCAGGACCTGGCTGCAGCCCTAAGGCTCCTACAGCAGACCAACACCACACTTCTCACCTTGGAGGGGACAGCTGTCCACAGGATGCTGCCCACACCACAAAGCAGGCAGCCGCCGCCACGCTCCTAACGTCCTCCCCTGCTTTAACTCTACCCTTGCCTGTGACTTGGTCACTCATTTTGCAGATGAGGAAACCAAGGCCCAAGTGGCTAAGTCCTCTGCTGGAAGTCACAGAGCAGCCGGCATCTTGGACCCCTGTGCACCCGAACTCCCCTGTGCTCCTTCCCCCAGGCAGCGTCCCCACACGGAGCCGGGGCTGGGCAGGGCTTTCTGGCTCCCTGTCCTCTCGGGCGCAGGGCAGAGTCACAGGCCTCATACTCCACATGCTTCGAGGAGGCTCTGAGCAGCATGGGGGCTGTGCCAGGTTAAACAGCTGGTGCTTGGCCTGGCCCGGCTGCAGGCTGAGACCCAGCTCTGCTCAGGGCTTCATCGGCTTCTCAGCGGGCACCGGCCGAGATCACGCCGGATACGCACCCCTGGCCTGGGGTGCCCGACTGCACCGGAATGCTCCTGAGTCCCGTCTGGCGACACGGGCTCTCTACCTTTGTTTCCCGTCTGTAAGTTGGGAATCGCAGGAGCGCCACCCCCAGTGAGTTTGAAGGAGCCGGCCCAGCGGAGAGGCTGGTGGCTGGTCATCCCCTCATGGCTGGGATGATGCTCCCCTGTGAGAAGCACTGGGGAGGCCCCAGCTCCACAACGATGTCACAGTAGAGCTGCCCCCGCCCCTATTTTCAGACTAAAAAAAGTTGAAAATCCCGAGGGAAGTCCGCTAGGAAACCAGCTGTCCCCCAACAGCAGCCACCCTGCAATCCTGGCAGCTGCAGACGCCCTCCCAGCCCTGTGGCAGCTGCTGGGGTGGGTTGGAGGCAGTGGAGCCCTGCACTGCCTGGGAGAACCTCTGGGATGTGGCAGGCGGAGGTACTCCTAGCTACTGTCTCCAGACCCTGGATGGAGGTTCCGGGGCGCCTTCCCAAGTTCTCTCCTGGAGCCCAGGCCTCCCTTACAGTGCAGGCTGGAGCCCCTGCTGGACCCAATTCAGGCAGAGGAGACAGTGCAGCGGTGTCGCTAGGGCCGCCAAGGCTCGCAGCGGGTCCCAGGCTTCAGCCTTGCTGTCCTTAGTGACCTGCCCTGAGCAGCCTGTCCTTCCTTTCTGTTCATTAAACCTCCTGGGGACCTCCAGCCCACTCTGGTCACCCTGCCAGAGGTGACCCGACACCATGGGGCCTCTGGAAGAAGTTCTAGCTCTGACCTGCGGCCCTCTTGGGGTCTGTGGTCACTCACAGCCCTCCTCACTATTCCCTTGAGGCCCCAGGCTGGTGCTGCCCTAGCCTCCGTCCCGCTGTTGCCTCTGCCTGGGGCTCGCCCTCCACCTGCCCTCCCTTGCAGCTGTGTGGGAGAGCTAGCTACTTTGACCATGGTCTTCTTTTTAGGGGAGGAAGGGTCTACCTGGCTTACGGTTAGACCTCCGGATGCCACACCTAGCCTCACACTCTGGCTGCACAGAGCAAAGCCCAGCAAGCACCTGCCCGAAAATGCTGTGGTGTGCCCTTCCCCACCCAGAGGCCTGAGCCTCTCCTGGGCTCCTTGCCCTGAACTTCCTCCCATCCCCAGGTTGGTCCAAGGTGCAGGCCTGGGTTTGAATCCCAGCACTACACTTCCGGGCTGGGTAACTCGGCCAAGTTACCACCTAACCACTCAGTGGTTCAGCGGCCCCAGCAGGAAAATGGACTTCTCAGTACAATGCCACCGCCCCCGTTGCTGTAAGGTCAGCATGCCCTGCCCTGCCCTGCCCTGCAGCCTTTTCCGTGAAGTTATAGGGTGGGGCTTGCATCTACCACTCCTTGGCCACACCCAGCCTGGGCCCACCTACTCGGTGGCCTCTCAGTCGTCTAACCACCAGGCCCCAGGTTACAGGAGAAGACACAGAGTCACACAGCCTGGCACCTGCAGAGGCTCCTCCCCTACCCCCAGGCCACTCAGGACCTCTGCTCCTCTCCACCCCCACCCAAACCCTTGGAGACGGTGGGGTAAGGGTGTTTGGTAAACAAAAAAGCCTCCGCTTCGGGCCACTCAGGGATAAAGGAAGGGCGGGGAGGGTGGGAGGGTCTCATGTGACCTGTCATCTCCCAAAACAGAAACGAAACCCCAGCTGCCCCTCCGGGCCCAACAGACAGGCCCAGTTGGTGCACGTGTAAATGTCCCTGGAAACCACAGGGGACACTGCCGTGGCTTCTGGGTGAGGGCTCGAGTGCAAACGGCCCATGACCTCCCTTGTCCAGATGTGGACCGCCTCCTCTAGGAAGCCCCCCAGCCCCAGCAGGGAGTGCCCTCCCAGGGCAGGGCCTCACATCCCAGGAGGGTAAGTCCTCCTGAGGCCAAGTCCCAGCAGGGGGTCAGCCCCTCCTGAGCGCTGGGCGGCTGCAGGTGAGGGAGAGAAGGGCAGGACCCTTAGGGAGGCTCCATGGTGCCCGGCAGTGCTGAGATCTGCTGCCTCTGGGGCTTGGGCTGAGGCCCTGGGGCTAATGTGAGGGCACTTGCCTGTGGCCACCCTGGCCAGGGCTACCCTAGGGCTGTATGGGGGCACCTAGGCCCACTCAGCAAAGCTGGGCTCCACCCCATCTGTCCAGAACAGGCCGTGGAGGGGGACGGGGCTGTGCCCGTGGCCTCCCCTTGGCTGCCTGCCCATCCTCAGGCCCCTCTGCCTCACATCCCACTTCCACCCTCCACCTCCCCAGCACGAGGCAAGGTGGGGAGGGGTGCGGGTAGGGGTCGGAGTGGCGTACCACCACGCACGCGAGGGAAGAAGAGTCGCTCAGTGTGTGGGTTTCCACGGCTGCCGGAACAAATCACCCCTAACTTGGTGGCTGAAAACAACTCAAATTTGTTCCCTTATGGTTCTGAGGGCGGAAGTTCTTTTTTTCTGTTTTTTTTGAGATGGAGTCTCGTTCTGTCGCCCAGGCTGGAGTGCAGCGGTGCGATCAGTACAATCTTAGCTCACTGCAACCTCTGCCTCTCAGGCTCAAGCGATTCTCCTGCCTCAGTCTCCAGAGGACCTGGGATTATAGGTGTGCGCCACCACACCCAGCTAATTTTTGTATTTTGAGTAGAGATGGGGTTGCACCATGTTGGCCAGGCTGATCTCGAACTCCTGACCTCAGGTGATTCGCCTGCATTTGCCTTCCAAAGTGCTGAGATTACAGGTGTGAGCCACTGTACCTGGCCTGGACGTTCTAAATCCATTTTCCTGGACTAAAATCAAGGTGTTGGTGGGGCTGTTCCTTCTGGAGGCTCGGGCTGGGGGAGAAATACCTGCCTTTTCCATCTCCCAGAGGTGCCCATGTTCTTCAGCTCAGGGCCCTTTCCTCCATTTTCACAGCCAGCGGTGTGACACTTTCTAAGCTCTCTGAGTCCGTCACTGCATCCCTGTCCCTTTTACCCCCGCCTCTCCCTCACACAGACCCTTGTGATTACAAAGTCCTTTTCAACACATAAAGCCTCACAGTCACAGGTTCTGGGAACTAGGGCAAGAGATCTGCCCAGGCTGCTTCCGACAGGCAGGGAGCTTGGGACCTAGAGCAAGCAGGCAGGGGGTGGTGGGGAGCCGCAGGCAGGGATGGTGGGGAGCCAGACACAGGCCCCCTCACTGCGTCCAGGCCCCCATCCAGGCTGGAGGCTTCAGCCAACATCCTCTGGCCTTCAGAGACCCCCATGAGCACGTGCTTCCAATGAGACCTAGGTTGAATCCCAGCTTCCGCCCCAACTCACTGCATGAACCTGGGCAGTCCTTGTACTGTTTTTTTTTTTTTTTTTTTTTCTGAGACAGAGTCTCACTCTGTCCCCTAGGCTGGAGTGCAACGGCGCAATCTTAGCTCACTACAACCTCCACCTCCCAGGTTCAAGCGATTGTCCTGCCTCAGCCTCCCGAGTAGCTGGGACTATGGGCGCCCGCCACCACAATGGGCTAATTTTTTTTTATTTTTAGTAGAGACGGGGTTTCACCATGTTGGCCAGGCTGATCGTGAACTCCTGACCTCAGGTGATCCACCCGCCTCGGCCTCCCAAAGTCCTGGGATTACAAGTGTGAGCTACCTCGCTTGACCTCCCTATACCGTTCTGAGCCTCAGTTTGCTCATCTGCAAAATGGGAGTATTGAGCTCACCTTAAAGGTTGCTGTGGGGAATGAAAGTTCATCCACAGGGCCCAGTAAGGTCGGGGTGTAGGTAGTACCACTGCTGTGTAATGGGGAGCACAGTGTTGCTGGGGGAGACATGGGTGCAGGGTTGGGGGAGGTGGCTGGAGTGGTCACGGCCTCAGCTGGTTCCTGTCCAGGACTAGGGAGTGCAGACAAGGTCCTATAGGGCCCTGCCCTTGTACTCCCACCCTAGCTATGGAAGCCAGCTCTTGCCATCAACACCCACGTCACCCTGGCCCCAGCCGGTACATGAACCCACCTGTGTCCCTGTGTCCTGGCCCCATGTTAGACCTGGGTTCAGACCCCAGACCCTGACATTAGCAGGGGATCTTGAGTCCCTTTTCTCCTCTGGCATTGGTTTCCCTATTTGTTTTTTGTGTTGTAGTTTTGCTCTGTCTCCCAGGCTGGAGTGCAGTGGCGTGATCTCGACTCACTGCAACCTCCCTCTCCCGGGTTCAAGCGATTCTCCTGCCTCAGCCTCCCGAGTAGCTGGGATTACAGGCATGAGCCACCACATCCGGTCAGGTTTCCCCCTTTGTAGGCTGAAGACAGTCACCCTAGCCTTGGTGGTGGATTTGTGCGGAGTGAGTGAGAAGTGAGTCATCACCAGCCCTGCACCAGGCTGGCATCTTGGGGCCACGCACTACTCCTGCCTGCCTGGGCCTCCACTTCAAGGGGGAGGTAGGCCTGGCTCTCTAAAGCCTCAAGCATTTGGGAGACACAGGCCTGGCAAGGAGGAAGTGTCCCATCACGGTTGAGGCCCTTTGGCCCAAACACATAGAGGGGTCTGTGTTGGGGTGGACTGCAGGGGTGGGGCTTGGGGAGCTCCTCCCAGCCCCAGCTGGGGTCTCCTGCAGTGGTCTGCCCTGCTGGGGATCCTCAGACAGAGGTGAGGGCAACTGGCGGGGCACTGACTCAGAGGGCTTGGGCACCCCCACGTGCCCTCACGGTCCGGTGGGGCACTGGCTCAGAGGGCTTGGTACCCCCACGTGCCCTCATGGCATTTTGGGGCCCGCTCTGGATCTAGGGCATCTTTTGAAAGTTTCTCTAGAGCCTCTGGGGCTGGGGGAGGCAGGAGGGGATGGCAAGATGTATCCCTGCCAGGAGGCAGAGGCTGGGGCCAGGCCTAGGGCACAAGCACAGAGTCCTAAGAGGGCATGCCGGTGGCTGGGGCCTAGTCAGGGGTCACTGGGCCGCCTGCCCCTGCCGGAGCCTCCAAGCAGGGCACCCTCATGCCCCGGCTCCTCAGGCTGGCGTACAGGCCCTCCCCCACAAGGGCCCTCCCCAGGGCTACTTCAGCTCTGCCTGCAGGGCACGCCCCAGTGGCCACTCCCATCCCGCCACCTCCTCCAGTGGGAAGATGTGAAAGCACAACTTGGCCCCACAACCCAAGAGCGTGACCTTCATGGCTGGAGGCCCTGCAGGGGCACAGGGGCCAGACCCAGGGCGGAGGGAAGTGGAGCTGCCGGGGAGCTAGCAGGGAAGAGGGACCAGGGACCCTTGAGGAGGGAGGGAGGGAGGAAGGAAGGGGATAAGGATGGGGGTGCCAGGGGTGTGGCACGTCAGCCTTCATGTCTTTATCTGTCACCCCACCAGCCTGGGAGAGTCTGATGGGGACACATCTCTGCAGCCTTCGCAATGGGTAGCAGACCTATCACAGGCTAGGGGCCAAATGGGACCAATACATAAGGAGTGGGCACTCAGGAAGCCACCTCTGCAGTCCTGGTTTATGCTGCCTAAGGGGGGTCCAGCCGGCAGGCCAGCCTGGCATCCACAGCTCCCATTTACAAACACTTCCTGGGCCCAGTGCAGTGGCTCATGCCTACAATCCCAGCACTGTGGGAGACCGAGGCAGGTGGACTGCTTGAGCTCAGGAGTTCGAGATCAGCCTGGGCAATATGGCGAAACCCTATCTTCACCAAAAATACAAAAAAAAAAAAAAAAAAAGAAAAAAAATTAGCCGGTGTGATGGCACACACCTGTAGCTACTTGGGAGGCTGAGGTGGGAGGATCACTGGAGCCTGGGAAGTCAAGGCTGCCTGAGCCATGATTGTGCCACTGTACTCCAGCCCAGGTGACAGAGCAAGGCCCTGTCTCAAAAGAGAAAAACCAAACATTTCCTGCAAACCTACAGAATCAACCTCCATGGAGGAAAGAATGGAAGGCAGACCCCCAGTGAAACGCTCAGCACCCCAGTGCCCCTGGTTTGCCTTCTTCCCAGCACCAAGCCCACCTGCACTTACTTGCCTCCTCGTTTATTTACCAATGCCTCCCTCTGGGAACTCTAAGCTCCAGGAGGCTGTTCTCTGCTGAATTGATATCTTGAGCAGCCCAGTGCCAGCACAGTCAATGAATGAATGAATCAATCAATCAATGACTTGGATTCAGTTCTCATGACACAGCAAGCCTTACACTATGGAAACAGGTTCTTTGCAGCGGTATTTAATTAAGGATCTGGACATGGTCTTTAATTAAAGATGGGCCCTAAATCCAATAACTAGTGTTTTTACAAGAGAAAGGAGAGGGAGCCCAGTGCGGTGGCTCACGCCTGCAATCCCAGCATTTCTGGAGGCCGAGGCAGGCGGATCACCGAGGTCAGGAGTTCGAGACCAGCCTGGCCAACAAGGTGAAACCCTGTCTCTACTAAAAATACAAAAATTAGCTGGGCATGGTGGTGGGCACCTACAATCCCAGCTATTCGGGAGGCTAAGGCAGGAGAATCGCGGGCGGAGAATGCAATGAGCTGAGATTGCACCACTGCACTCCAGCGTGGGTGACAGGGTGAGACTCTTATCTCAAAAAACAAAAACAAAAATTAGCTGGGCATGGTGGTGCACACCTGTAATCCCAGCTACTCGGGAGGCTGAGACATGAGAATCACTCGAACCCAGGAGGCAGAGGTTGCAGTGAGCTGAGATTGTGCCACCGCACTCCAGCCTGGGTGACAGAGCAAGATTCTATCTCAAAAATAAAAGAGGCCAGGCATGGTGGTTCACACCTGTAATCCCAGCACTCTGGGAGGCCGAGGCGGGTGGATCACCTGAGGTAAGGAGTTTGAGACCAGCCTGACCAACATGGCAAAATCCCGTCTCTACTAAAAGCACAAAAAATTAGCTGGGCGTGATGGTGGGCACCTGTAATCTCAGCGACTCTGGAGGCTGAGGCAGGAGAATTGCTTGAACCCGGAAGGCAGAGGCTGCAGTGAGCTGAGACTGCACCATTGCACTCCAGCCTGGGCAATAACAGGGAAACTCCATCTCAAGAAAGAAAAAAAAAGAGAAAGAGACAAGAGAGGGACACTTGGACATGGAAATGAAAGCCATGGGCAGGTTCATATCGGAGAGATACAGCCACAAGCCAAAGAGCCACCAGAAGCTGCAAGAAGCAGGGAAGGCTCCTCCCCTAGAGCCTCTGGTGGTAGTGACACCTGGACTTCCAGCTTCTGGCTCCAGAACTGTGAGGGAACAAATTTCTGCTGTTTCAGGTCACCGAGTTTGTGATCTTTGTTACAGCAGCTCTGGGAAGCTAATACAGTCACACAGATAAAAGGGGGTGTGTACTAGACTCACAATGAGGAGTACAAGGCTTGGCAAGCCAGGCCCTGCAGAATGCCACACCTGTCCCGACCCTGCATAGACCTGTTGTCCTGGGGGGCCCTGGCAGGGAGCACTGCTAGGGCCAGGAGCAGGCAGACAGGGACCAGAAGGGGTGCCCTGCCCCCTGCGGTTTCCACCCAGGGACTTGGCTGGGGAAGGCACTTTGCCTTCTCTTGGCTCCATCTCCCACATCTGCTGGGGAGGTGAGCTGGGGCGCAGGCTCTGCTGCATCCTGCGCAGGCGATGGATGAACTGGGCAGGTCTCCTGGGTGCTCTCTCTGCCCTTTTGCATCTCTCGGTGGGGGGTGCTGGTAATACCTCCCTCACTGGGCTAGGAGAGTGGCAAAGTCAGTTAAGGGCGGTGAATGGGTCTGGCCTGGGGTGTGGCACATAAAAGGAGTGCAGGAAATAGCTGTGTCCCTGCTGCCCGGGGCGGCGGGAGCTGATGCAGGCCTAAGGGCTGGGAGCCCTGGAGCCCTGAAGGTGCTGCGGGGAGGGGCTGGCATTTCTCTGTAATCCGCCAGGCTGCTTAGTGAAATGGGGGGGGGGAGGAGGGAGGGGGGTGCAGGGGGTTGGGGAGTGTGGGGGCTGGGACTCAGGCAGCCTCTGTCTGCAAGGCCTCACTGAGCTCTGAGAAGACCCTTAAGACTCTGAGACCACTCCAGGGTCACCCAAGGTGGGATGATGGCAGTGTCTAAGCCCTCTGAGCCAGCAAACAGCCAGTGCTCCCACCTGTCTGGGGACCCGCAGCAGGACCCCCCAACTCAGGGGTGGGAGGGAGCTCACCAAGTGGCTGTCAGCGGGTGCTCAGGAACTGGCTGACTCCTGTGGAGGCCTCCAAACGCCATCCCTACAGGGACACCCCGACACCCATCCCCTGCGTGAGTCTGGGCTTGAGTTGTGAGGTCCAGAGGATCTACTATGTGTTAAGCACTGTGTTGAAGGCTTTATTTTGCATGTTCAAATTTCATCCCTACAACAGCCCGGTCAGGTGGGTTACTGTTATGGGCCCATTTTATGGATAAGGAAATTGAGGACCACAGAGGTTAAGTGACTTGCTCAAGACCACAGAGTAGGGAAGGGGCAGAGTTGGGATTTGAAATAAGTCTATTAGCTCTTTCCTCTAAATCACGGCAATAAGTCTATTAGCTCTTTCCTCTAAATCACGGCAGACAAACAAGGAGAGAGAGATGGCTTTCATCTCAATACTGGAGAAGGAGAACACTGCTCTTTTTTTTTTTTTTTTTTTTTTGATAGGGTCTTGCTGTGTCACCCAGCAGTGGTGGCATCATAGCTCACGGCAGCCTCGACCTCCCTGGCTTAAGTAATCTTCCCATCTTGGCCTCCCAAAGTGCTAGGATTACAGGTGTGAGCCGCCGTACCTGGTGGAGAACACAGCTCTTAAGACACTGCGGAGTCGCTGGCTCAGTGAGATTTCCCAACAGGAGTCCTTCCTTCACTGTTCCCACACCAGCCCTCCCCACAGAGAGGAACGCGAATATCCACTGACAGGACAGGGAAACGGAGGCAGGCACTTGCCAGTCCTCTAGCAGTTTGCAACTCAGAGACAGAAGACACCACGTTTGAAGAGGATCTCGCTGGCTCACAATGCATTCAATGAACTGAAAACAACGTGTGTCCAAGTGACAGCCGGGTTCCTGGTGGCCAAGACCACAGCCGGTGGAGCATCTGGCAAGATTTCACTGCCAGGTGTGCGGGCGAGAGGGGCAGCGTCCACAGCCTCCCCCGAACAGCCTGCCTCACTTTCTCCTGCCTCTCATTTTCCCAGGGAGCAGAGACGCTGGCGAGTTCCACTAAATAAATCGTTTCTTTTTCGGATCCCAGCCTTGCTCCTCAAACAAAGCCCCTGGGGGAAGGGGCTTCCCAGGCCCCTGCTTGTCTGGGAATGACCCCTGGAGGAGGGTCCTCGAAAGAATGCCTCGCAGCTGCCGCACCCCTGCTGACAGCTGGAGGACAGGGGGCCTCTCCAGGGAAAGCCTAAGGGACCTTAAAGAGATACAGGAAGCCTGCGCGACCCATGCACTGAGCCCCGAGGCTCCTGTGCTCAACCGCAAAATGGGAAAAATACTTCCTGCTCCGTTAACCTCCCGGGTTGTCACAAGCACCGGGGTGGAGACGTGGAAAGACCCCGGGTGGGAGGCGGGCACGCGGGTTCCCGGCCCACCCCGCCGCCCACGCGCCCGGCGCTTCTGGGACAGCCCCGGGCGCTGGCGGGCCTCGCTCCCTTTCCTGGGTTCTGGAACCACGCTGCACTGAACTTTCCTCCAGGCCCGCACCACTCCGGCGGGGCAAGTTCTTTGCAAACTGTGAAGCGCCGCGCCGCCTTCGGCACGGTTCCTGGCTCGGGGCGGCCCCTCGCCCGCGGACGGCTCGAGGATCCTCTCCCCCGGCTCCGGGACCTCCAGCTGGCCGGGAGGGCGCGGCCTTACCTGTTCCAGGTGGCGTTGGCGCAGGCCCGGCGCTGCTGCGTGCCCCGCTCGTCCGCGGCGGAGGCCGGCTCTCTCTTGCCCAGGTCACTGAGGCTGGGCGAACTCATGAACTTCAACCTGCGGAGAGTCCTCATGGTGACCCGGACCGCCTGCGCCGCGCCCACGCGCGCCCCACGCCGCTCCCTGCGCCACGCCGCGCCAAGGGCCCCGGGCCGGCGCTGCGCCCTCTACGCGGAAACTCAGGCGAGAGCAGGAAGCCGAGCGGCCCTGAGGGGTCCCGCCCCGGCCCCGCGCCTCCGTCTCGGGTCCCGCGCCGGCCGCCCCGCCGGGTTAATCATTGCACAGAGCGACTCAGCGTGGAGCGCCAGGCGCGCGGCCAGCACGGACCCGGCGCAAACGGAGACCGGGGGCGGGCCCAGGGGCGGGGGAGGGGGCGGGTCGCGGCGCCCCGGGGGGCGGGGCATCGCGGGCAGGGCGGGGCCTCAGGCGAGGGGGCGTGTACAAGACGCGGAGCCGGCGTCTCCGCGGCCGCAGCTGCTGCGACGCTCCGCTCGGTCTACCCTCTGGGGACGTGCTCGCCCTCCTCCCCTCTTCCGAGGGCCCCACGTGCCCACAGGAAACCAACACGCACGGGGCGCAGGACCCAAGCCCAAGCGCCCGACCCCCGCCCGGCACTGCGGTCGCGCCCACACAATGTCCAGCGATCCCGGCCCCGGCGGTCTCTCCCTTACGTCCCTCCTCGCAAAGGCTGTGCCACAAAGGTGCCTCCGTACCCCTCACCTGAACACAGGCTCCCCCACCCACTTCTCATGCGGACTTTGGGTAGAGGCCTTCACTCCCCTCCAGGCACCTCGGCCCAAGAACCCACCCCACCCGGCCTCGGCCTAGACCCCCTTGGATGGGGACTTCAGCATTGCCTGGCTGCCTGGAGGATTTGCTGGATTGGCGGCTTGAAGAAGTAGAGGGTTTGCTCCTTATCCCCTACCCCCAGGTCTCTTGGATGGTAAAACCAAGCAGAGCTTCCCAAGTCTGTGTGGTGGCGGCAGAGTGATCCCAGTGAAGGCAGGGCACAGCTGGTGCTTGCCGCCTGCTTTGCAGAGCACTTTTAGATATCTGATCTCACAGGAACTAACATGAACTACTTCCGTGAGGCAGAGGTTATTATTCTCCCCATTTTTCAGTTGAGGACATTGAGGCTCGCAGAGTGAAACAACTTGCCCAACATTGTGCAATCAACAAACGGCAAAGTTGGGCCTCACCACAGGGAGCATCCAGCCCCTTGCATGGGGGTCCTTCCCTGTCCCCAGCTTCTGGGATTCCCACAAGGCTCACCTGACCCCTCCATCAGATGGGGGGTGACAGCCACAGCTCGAAGAGCTGGGAAGGCCCCATATAAAATGTAAGAGAGAAGTGGTGGCTCATGCCTGTAATCCCAGCACTTTGGGAGGCCGAGGTGGGAGGATCACCTGGGGTCAGGAGTTCATGACCAGCTGGGTCAACATGGAGAAACCTCGTCTCTACTAAAAGTACAAAAATTAGCCAGGCGTGGTGGCGCATGCCCGTAATCCCAGCTACTCAGGAGGCTGAGGCAGGAGAATCACTTGAACCTGGGAGGCGGAGGTTGTGGGGAGCTGAGATTGCACCACTGCACTCCAGCCTGGGCAACAAGAGCGAAACTCCATCTCAAAAAATAATAAAAATAAAAATAAAAATAAAATAAAATGTAAGAGAGCCTTGTGAAGAGTCTTTGTTTAGTGCAAATCAACCAGTGTCTCCTGGGCACCTCCTGTGTTCCAGACATAAACATAAATACCATTGTCTTTGGGAGACAGAGCCATAAACAGACAAACTTGCTCGTCAGTAAAGTGGAATGGACCGGTTCATCTCACAGGCAGCTGGGGGCCCACAGGCAGCAATAGGTGCTTTGTAAACTAACTGTCAAGTGCTGTACACGTTTTCTTTTTCTTTTTGAGACAGAGTCTCACTCTGTGGCCCAGGTTGAATGCAGTGGCACCATCGTGGTCACCATAGCCTCTACCTCCTGGGTTCAGGCAACCCTCCCATGGTAGCCTCCTGAGTAGCTGGGACTACAAGACATGTGCCACCATGCCTGGCTAATTTTGTGTGTGTGTGATGGAGTTTTGCTCTCGTCGCCCAGGTTGGAGTGCAATGGTGCAATCATGGCTCACTGCAAACCTCCGCCTCCTGGGTTCAAGCAATTCTCCTGCCTCAATCTCCTGAGCAGCTGAGATTACAGGCACCTGCCACCATGCCTGGCTAGGTTTTTCATTTTTTTTATTTTTAGTAGAGACGGGGTTTCACTATGTTGGCCAGGCTGGTCTCGAACTCCTGACCTCAGGTGATCCTCCCACCTCAGCCTCTCAAAATGCTAGGATTACAGGTGTGAATCACCACACCTGGCTCCCTGGCCAATTAAAAAAAATTTTTTTTTAATAGAGACAGGGTCTTGCTATGTTGCCCAGGCTGGTCTCAAACTCCTGGACTCAAGCAATCCTCCTACTTTGGCCACACACAGTGTTAGGATTACAGGCATGAGCTACTGTGCCCAGCCCATGCGCTCAAACTTACAGGCACACTGTATCTTTAGATCCCAAACCAAATTTCACAGCCAGATGTGGATTTCCTACCTTATTGCTGTAAAAAAAAAACCAAAAACAACAACAACAACAACAACAAAAACATACAAAAATACGAAGGCGTGTACTAAAGTGTCTCTGAAAAGAATTAAAACAGAGGATAAAGCCCAGATCCTTGACTCCTCGGAGGGGCCTCTGAGACCTGCTTGCCCTCCAGCTGCGGGTCCCTCCCTTGCCCTAGAACGTCTTTCAGGGAAGTTAGTTGCCCCTGTCTCTGACCGCCTTCACTCTCAGTTAGGCTCAGGGGTCGTCCTCTTGTCACCTGATGACTTTTTTTCCATCCTATGCCGTAAGCCAGGAGGGCAAGAACCATAACAACTTGTTCACTGCTACAGTCCCGGTGCCTAGCAGAGTGGGTGCTTCATAGATACTTGGTTTAATGGACGGATGAACATTTATCTCATAAGAATAAAGGATTATGGCCGGGCGCGGTGGCTCAAGCCTGTAATCCCAGCACTTTGGGAGGCCGAGGCTTGCGGATCACGAGGTCAGGAGATCGAGACCATCCTGGCTAACATGGTGAAACCCCATCTCTACTAAAAAATACAAAAAACTAGCCGGGTGAGGTGGTGGGTGCCTGTAGTCCCAGCTACTCGGGAGGCTGAGGCAGGAGAATGGCGTAAACCCGGGAGGCGAAGCTTGCAGTGAGCCGAGATCCGGCCACTGCACTCCAGCCCGGGCGACAGAGTGAGATTCCGTCTCAAAAATAAATAAATAAATAAATAAAGGATTACATTGGACCACATTGGTGAAAATGCCTCATAAAAGTGCCCAGGCTGGACAGATGTAAGGAAGAATCTCTGTCACCACCACTGGTGTAAATGCAGCAAAGCAGAACCGCCGGGGATCCAGACGGGATGAAACGGTTTCCCACGCCGGAGGCAGGCTCTCGGGAGACGGCTGGCTTTGTGGGCTCAGCACAGCCTGGTCCCACGCTTGCTGACCGCTGGCAGGGCCTGGCTGGCAAGAGAGACCAGCCCCAGAGAGGGAGGGAGGCCTGACTGCTTGGGATAAGAAATCAGAGAGAAATCGGCAGCCCGAGGTGGGAGGCAGGAGGAGGGAAACGGGGGGCGGGGCGGGGGCTGGGAACGCCGCAGGCATCTGGGAGAAGCGGCCGGACAGAAATTCCGGAGGGGATGGCTGAGGAATTTTAAAGATATCTTTAGAAAAGGCATCTCTAGTCAGCGTTAAGGAATTAGCTATAACCTCTCCCTGGCCCCAGCCACAGATGTGTAAAATCTGTCTACACCCAAGAGCCCAGTGCCAGGAGAACAGTGGAGGCTCAGGCAAAGGTGCCACTGCTCTGGGTCTGGGCCATGACAGGTAGAGAGGGCACAGCTGCGGGCTGCCCCTGGGGCCAGAAACCCAGGCAGAGGCCAAGAGGGGACAGAGCTGTCACAAACCCTCAGAGCAGGGGACAACTGGGGGACAAAGGGCCGAGTCCAGCCCCGAAGTGTGTTCTCTGTGGCCTGCAGTGTCGGAGGAAAAAAAAACCAAACTGCATGCGGCCAACATTTTACGACGGAGAGACTGACACAGAAACCCGGATTCCGGCCGCCCTGGGCATCAGATGACAGTCTTGCTGGGCCTGAGTCCCACGTGACAGCTCCCACCCGGGTACTGCCCCTGCCAGCAGGCACGAGAGCTCCAGGTGCCCTCCTCTCCTCACCGGGCCCTCCTCTCACTTATGGGGCTTTCTGGGTCTGATGAGGGGGCTGGGGGACCCAGCAATTGTATTGCGGAGGGGTGCCTTGTGCAAGGCTCATTTGAGTCTGAGACTAGGGAAGGGAAATGCCCCTCTGTTAAGGAAATGAGAGACAAAGGGACTCAGTCACACATCCCCCAAGCCACCAGAGCCACCCCCGCTCCAGACTCATTCATACATCCTCAAAGCCACCAGAGCCATTCCTGCTCCAGACTCATTCACACATCCCCAAGGCCACCAGAGTGGCCCTCGCTCCAGACTCATTCACACATCCCCAAGGCCACCAGAGTGGCCCTCGCTCCAGGAAGTTGCCAGGCCAGACGTCCTCTCCTCCCCCGGACCCAAACTCATTCCAAACTCCCCCTGGCCAGCGGGGTGTCTGGAGCTGGTAGAGGACCCTGGTCACTGAGGGGGACCCTGATATCCTCAGAACTACTCTTCTGAAGGGCCTGCAACCCCTAAGCCTGGCTCAGCCCCAGCTGGACTCAGTTCCCGTCCCCAGGGATGGGGCTCTGAGCTCTAGTCCATTAGCACTACAGGTAACATCATGATCTCTGGGACACAGGCCAACCAAGGGGAGGAGACAGCATACCCCTGAAGGGGCCAGTTCGGGGCCCAGGGAGGGGTACTAGAGGCACGGTACAGGGGCGGCCACTAAACCTACTGCCCCATCTCGTCCCCACAAGGCTGCCAAGCGGGAGACCAGTCCCATCTTACAGACAGAGAAACAGAGGCCCAGGGAGGCCAAGGCGTATGTTGGAGGTCAGAGTCAGCAAATGGCGGAGCTGAGGCTGCAGCCCTGTGGGCTGGTGGAGAGAGAGAGACAGCCTCCATCTCGCCCGCTCTCCCCGGGGCGCTGCCCTCAGCTGCTGACCTTAGCTGCCCACTTTCCCGGGGCACTCCCTGCTCTGGAGGGGCACTTCCGCCCCCTGGTGGCGAAGCCTGGTGTTCCCTCAAAGCAGACCCGCAAGTCCCTTCTGCATCCTGCAGAGCAGCCTGGTCAGTCCCGGACACCCGGGAAGAGGCCTGGCAACGTGCTGGGCACGGAAAGCCATGGGGAGTTCCTGGCTCTGTCCCCACAGTCTCTGCCATCCAGGCCCGTCCCGTCCCTTCCCTGGGATGGGCGAGGAGGGTGACACCACTGCCCTATGAGGCACAGAAAAAATCCACGCACAGTCATAGAGGCACGCCAAGGGCTTGGGGACGGCTGCCAGGGTGGATGCACGGCAGAAGGAGGTTCCTGAGATAGGGCCGTGACGCTGGGGGAGCCCAGGGTACTCACGGTGACTCCAGCACCAAATGGGATTAGGCGGTCATGGCCACAGACCCTCTCTGTGCGCCGATTCTCAGGGACCGTCCCAAGGCCACATGGCCAGTTAGTGCCCATGGCAGGATGGGTGTCGGGCCCATCAGAAGCAACATGTGTTGTGTTTCACAAATTGGAGAATCCAACAGAGGCTCCCCTGTGGCAAGCCTGGGGTGGGTGCACTGGCAGTAAAGGTGGGTGGGCCCCTCTCTCAAGTTCCTCCAGAAGAAATGTTCCCTTCTGGTGGCCTTGGAGCCAGGATCAACTGTTATTATTCCCATTTCATGGATGGAGAAACTGAGGCTGCACGGGGAATACAGCAAGGGACAAGAAAGACACGGTCCTTGCCACCAGGAGGTTAGCCCACCGTCCCATCCTAGCTCTGCCATCTAATGTGCTCATGCCCTGGCCGGGCATAGTGACTCATGCCTGTAATCCCAGCACTTCGGGAGGCCGAGGCAGGTGGATCACCTGAGGCTAGGAGTTGGAGACTACCCTGGCCAACATGGTGAAACCCTGTCTCTACTAAAAATACAAAAATTAGTCGGATATGGTGTAGTCCCAGCTACTACCTGTAGTCCCAGCTACTAGGGAGTAGTTGTAGTCCCCTAGTAGCTGGGAGCTGTAGTCCCAGCTACTGGGGAGGCTGAGGCAGGAGAATCACTTGAACCCTGGAGGTGGAGGTTACAGTGAGCCAAAATTGTGCCATGGCACGCTAGCCTGGGCGACAGAGAAAGACTCTGTCCGTAAAAAAAAAAAAAAAAAAAAAGTCTGGGCATAGTGGCTCATGCCTGTAATCCCAGCACTTTGGGAGGCTGAGGTGGGTGGATCATGATGAGGTCAGGAGATGGAGACCATCCTGGCTAATATGGTGAAACCTCGTCTCTACTAAAAATACAAAAAATTAGCTGGCATGGTGGTGCATGACAGCTACTGTGGAGGCTGAGGCAGGAGAATGGCTTGAACCTGGGAGGCAGAGGTTGCAGTAAGCCGAGATCGTGCCACTGCACTCCAGCCTGGGTGACAAAGTGAAACTCTGTCTCAAAAAAAAAAAAAAATTATAAATATATATACGTATATATATATATTTATGTCCTCCTTGCAGCCTTGAGTTCTGAAGACGGACCTTCTTCCCTAAGTCTTCTCTTGACCAGCTGAGCTACCAGGACTCCATCTGGGCCCTTGTGCACCCTGGTGGTCTGGTCCTGTGCACTCAAGACACGTGCCCTCCTTTTGTTCTGGATTCCAGTTCTAGGGGCTGGGGAGGGGGCTCTGGCCAGCAGGTCCCTGGTCTTACTACACCAGACGTCACACATGTACCTGCATGAGATTCTCTCTCCAAGTCACCTTCCCACCTGTCAGCCAGGTCTTGAACACCAATCAGTTTCCAAAGTCTCTCTCAGGGCAGGTGTTTTAAAATCAGATTCTAGGCCGGGCGCGGTGGCTCAAGCCTGTAATCCCTGCACTTTGGGAGGCCGAGACGGGTGGATCACAAGGTCAGGAGATCAGACCATCCTGACAAACACGGTGAAACCCCGTCTCTACTAAAAATACAAAAACTAGCCGGGAGAGGTGGCGGGCGTCTGTAGTCCCAGCTACTCGGGAGGCTGAGGCAGGAGAATGGCGTGAACCCGGGAGGCGGAGCTTGCAGTGAGCCGAGATCGCGCCACTGCACTCCAGCATGGGTGACAGAGCAAGACTCTGCCTCAAAAAAAAAAAAAAAAAAAAAAAAAAATCGGATTCTAGTCTCTCAATAGGTGTTTCTGTGGTACAAGGAGATAAAGGAGGTGACTGTCCAAGCTCAAGGATGGCACTGCAGAGAGAGCCAGGTTTTGGAATCTCCCAAACTGAGTCTGCCTTCAGCTCTGCCACCTCTTTTGTGTCAAAGTTGTCAGAATCAGCCGGACATGGTGGCTCACGCCTGTAATCCCAGCACTTTGGGAGGCCAAGTTGGGTGGATCACCTGAGGTCAGGAGTTCGAGACCAGCCTGGCTAACATGGTGAAACCCCATCTCCATTAAAAATACAAAAATTAGCCAGGTGTGGTGGTATGTGCCTGTAATCCAGCTACTCGGGAGGCTGAGGCAGGAAAATTGCTTAAGCCTGGGAGGCGGAGGTTTTAGTGAGCCGAGACTGTGCCATTGCACTCTAGCCTGGGCAACAGAGAGGGACTCTGTCTCAAAAAAAAAAAGAAAAAAAAAAAAAGTTGTCAGAATCAAAATGGAATCACTTGTGTTTAAAAAACCCTGACAGGCTGGGTGCACTTTGGGAGACCAAGATGGGTGGATCCCTTGAGGTCAGGGGTTCAAGACCAGCCTAGTCAACATGGTGAAACCCCATCTGTACTAAAAAATACAAAAAAATTCACTGGGCATGGTGGTGTGCACCTGTAATCCCAGATACTCAGGAGGCTGAGGCAAGAGAATCGCTTGAACCCGGGAGGCAGAGGTTGCAGTAAGCCCAGACTGAGCCACTGCACTCCAGCCTGAGCGGCAAGAGTGAAACTCTGTCTCAAAACAAAAACAAAAACAAAAAACAAACAAAGAAAACTCCTGAGAAACGGAGCCAGGAAAGGCCATGAAGAGAGGCTTCTGATATAAAAATGCCGGATAACAAGAATGACCACAAAAGGCTCTGTAAAACCACAACCTCGCACAAAGGCCATAGCAATCACACACCAAAATACCTCTGTGAGGACATCTGCTCAGCAACTGCCTGTCCAACCTAGGGCTGGTGCCGCCCTTGTTATTGATCCTTGTAGTCAGGGATATTTATCTCAAAACAATTATGTAATCCTCCCAATTTTTCCTTCAAAAACCTTTGTCTTTCTTTGTCCCTGAACACACACGTAGTTTACTGTGGCATGCAAATTCCCATTGCAATGCCTGATTCCTGAAGAAATATCATTTTCTTGTAGACAGTCCCTCTGTCCTTGTTATTTTATTATTATTTTTTGAGACAGAGTCTTGCTCTGTCGTCCAGGCTGGAGTGCAGAGGCACGATCTTGGCTCACTGCAACCTCTGCCTCCCAGGTTCAAGCGATTCTCCTGCCTCAGTCTCCTGAGTAGCTGGGATTACAGGTACCTGCCACCACACCCAGCTAATTTTTGTATTTTTAGTAGAGATGGGGTTTCACCATGTCGGCCAGGCTGGTTTTGAACTCCGGACCTCAAGTGATCTGCCTGCCTCAGCCTCTCAAAGTGCTAGGATTGCAGGCATGAGTCACGGTGCCTGGCCACTGCTTGTTATTTAGGTTGATATCTGTAATACCTTCCCTGTCAAGCTTCAGTCTCTTTGTCCTTGGAGTGGGGAGATAAGACCATGTTCCTTCTGGGGTTAGTAAGCACTTATTATGGGCCAGGCATGAGGTATCCACCCTTGGATTCCATAGCACTCCAAGGCAGGCAGCTACTCCCATCATCCTAGTTTACAGGTGGGTTAGTTGGGGCTCTGAAAGGTTAGGTGACTTACCGTAGGTCACATGACTGGGCCAGGATTCAAACTCAGGCAGGTGGGTGGGCTTGTGTCCTCCCTACACTAACGAGGACCATTCGTGTGTCTGCCAGCGACCCAGCACAGAGTGTCCGTGCATGGACAGCAGTCGCCTTTGCTTTTATTTTATTGTATTTTTTTTTGAGATGGAGTCTTGCTCTATCACCCAGGCTGGAGTGCGGTAGCAGGATCTCGGCTCACTACAACCTCTGCCTCCCAGGTTCAAGCGATCCTTTCACCTCAACCTCCCAAGTAGCTGTGACTACAGATGCATGCCACCACACCCGGCTAATTTTTGTAGTTTTAGTAGAGACGGGGTTTCACCATGTTAGCCAGGCTGTTCTCAAACTCCTGACCTCAAGTGATCCACCTGCCTTGGCCTCTCAAAGTCCTGGGATTATAGGCATGAGCCACCACACCTGGCCAGCAGCCACCTTTTCTTTAATCAACATTATGAATTGAGTGCGGGGGCAGGGGGTGGGCTGGGCCAGCACCACACAGGTGCCTGTCCCTCGAAGCTTCCTGTCCTGACAATGACCTGCTGGCCCTTCTTGGCCATCCTTGGGTATTCAGACTGCTCAACTGCTGAATTGTGCCCTCCAAAGACACCGAAGTCCCAGCCCCTGGTACCTATGAATGTGACCATATTCAGACAGACGGTGTTTGCAGATGTAATCAAATTGAGATGAGGTCATATTGGAGTACGTGGGCCCTAAATCCAGTGACTGATGTCCTTATAAGAAGACCACGTGGGCAGGGTGCAGTGGCTCACGCCTGTAATCCCAGCACTTTGGGAGGCCGAGGTGGGTGTATCATTGAGACCATCCTGGCTAACATGGTGAAACCCCGTCTCTACTAAAAATACAAAAAAAAAAAAAAAAAAAAAAAATAGCCTGGCGTGATGGCGGGCACCTGTAGTCCTAGCCACTCAGGAGGCTGAGGCAGGAGAATGGCATGATCCTGGGAGGTGGAGCTTGCAGTGAGCTGAGTGAGCCACTGCACTCCAGCCTGGGTGACAGAGCGAGACTCTGTCTCAAAAAAAAAAAAGAAGGCGGCCATGTGCAGCTACAGAGACCCAGAGGAGAGGGCCATGTGAGGACAGAGGCAGAGACTGGAGCGATGCGGCCACAAGCCAAAGCACACTTGGAGCCACCAGAAGCTGAAGCGATGAGGAAGGATTCTTGGCTCTGCTGACACCTTTTTTTTTTTTTTTTAGACAGGTCTTACTCTGTCACCCAGGCTGCAGTGCAGTGGTGTGATCATGGCTCACTGCAGCCTTGATCTCCTGGGTTCAGGTGATCCTCCCACCTCAGCCTCCCTGGTAGCTGGGACGACAGGCACACGCCACCACACCTGACCAGTTAGGACTTTTGGTAGAGACAGGGTCTTGCTATGTTGCCAAGGCTGGTCTCGAACTCCTGGGATCGAGCAGCCCAACCACCTTGACCTCCCAGGACACCTTGATGCAGACTTTCAGCCTCCAGAACTGTGAGAGGATGAAATTCTGTTATAAGCCACCTGGTTTATGGTCACTGGTTATATCAGTCCCAGGACACAAATACGTTGCCTTTCCCCAAACAGAGCTCACTCCCCGCCAGGCTCTGGCTTTGACCTCCAGGAAACCCCATGTCCAGATGGGGAAAGGTCCCACCCTGACACTCAGCACACTGGAGACACCCTCATTTCCCTCTAGCCCTGCTTTCTCCAGGGGAAACACACAAACTCCGGGAGACAGGCGCCGGGAGGAGTAACCTTTGCAAAGGCATCCCAGCCTGGCAGCGTAACACCACACAGCTGTGCCTGGCCCATGCTGGGAGCTTGTGCACGCCCTAACCTTCGTGTTTGCAGCGTAACACTGCACAGCTGTGCCAGGCCCCGTGCTGGGAGCTTGTGCACTCCCTAACCTTCGTGTTTGCAGCGTAACACTGCACAGCTGTGTCTGGCCCATGCTGGGAGCTCGTGCACGCCCTAACCTTCGTGTTTGCAGCGTAACACTGCACAGCTGTGCCTGGCCCATGCTGGGAGCTCGTGCACTCCCTAACCTTCCTGTTTGCAGCGTAACACCGCACAGCTGTGCCTGGCCCCGTGCTGGGTGCTTGTGTACTCCCTAACCTTCCTGTTTGCAGCCGCCCCACCAGGCAGGCCCGGGGAACTTCCCTGCTCCGCATACCAGGAGACTGAGGCTCCTCAGGGCAACTTCCCTGCTCCGCATACCAGGAGACTGAGGCTCCTCAGGGCAGGCAGCAGAGCAGGACGGACTACCGGGCTGCACCCCCAACCTGTACTCTTCCCAAGGCACCTTCTTGGCTGGCAGCCTTTTCTTAGAAGAATGTTGGATGGAAGGAATGCTGCTTGGGATGTCAGAGTTCACACTGCAACGTGAAGCCCTGCCTGACACAGCCCGGGAGGAGGAGCCCCAGGAGGAGGAGGAGACGGGTGTGGGCTTGGTGTGGGATAAGGGCAGTGCTTTTTCACTCATTCTTTCATTGCTCTTCCAAACAGCCCTGGGAGGCAGGAATGACTATTCCCAGTCAGGAATTCAGATTCGACAGGGTAGGTAGGCAGGAAACAGCCCTTCAAAACTTGGCCAGCGTTCCCGACAGCATAAATTGAGCCCACAGAGCCGACTGTGGAGGTGATGTCGGCTCCTCTGGACACTGGCAAGGCCCTGGCTTCCCTTGTGGAGGAAGGGAGTTCACCCAGGGTGGCATCCACCAGCCATGCCCCCACTTCTGCTACCAAGGAATCCTCACCTGGGAAAAACTTGGTGGATTTCAGTGTCTTCTTTTTTTTTTTGAGATGGAGTCTCACTCCTGTCATGCAGGCTTGAGTACAGTGGTGCAATCTCGGCTCACTACAACTGCCACCTCCCAGGTTCAAGTGATTCTCCTTCCTCAGCCTCCTGAGTAGCTGGGATTACAGGCATGCGCCACCATGCCTGGCTAATTTTTGTGTTTTTAGTAGAGACGGGGTTTCGCCATGTTGGCTAGGCTGGTTTTGAACTCCTGACCTCAGGTGATCTACCCACCTCAACTTCCCAAAGTGCTAGGATTACAGGCGTGAGCCACCGCGCCCGGCCAGCTTGGATCATTCTAATCTCTCCTAAATGAAGGAGAAACCACTGCCGAGAGCCTTCGGAAAGGCTTGGTGGGCGGCAGGGTCGCTGGAGGGGTCCCAACTCTTCATGGGGGCAGGAGGAGTCAGCTCCAGGTGTGCCAGGGGCACCGAGTCTAGGGCAGGGTCCCCATCACTGAGTACGTGCTGTGCCCAGCCTAGGCCATGGCCTCCCCACCACAACCCCTCCAGATGGGTAGCCTCCTCTCCATGTCACCGAGGTTGACGCCGAGGTTCTGAGTCCTGAAGTCACCTGCAGGGTCACAGGCGGGTGAGGGGCAAGGCCAGGACCAACCTCAGAATCCCCCTTTCCAGGCCCCAGTTTTCTCTACCCAAAACCTCCTGGAAGCAGCCCAGATCTTCCCACTTGAAGCCTGGGCTGGGGCTCACTGTTCCTCTGCCCTCTTTCTCAGCCCCTGCCCACAGCCTGCCCACCCCCTCCACCACATAGCCCTCGAGGGCTCAGGACGCTCCTGCCTCCCTGCCCCGGGACTCCACCTTCCTGAGGCTGCCAGCACATTCACTTGGACACCCAGGATGCCTCTGTCCCGGCTGCTGAGGCGTCAGACGAGGCCCTCTGCCTGCAGGATAAATTCCAGATTTCCAAGCCTGGTATCCCAAGACCCTCCCGTCTGAGCACAGTCTTCCACTCCTTCCGATTCTGCTTCACCTCCCACCACGCCCTGCCAGGCCCCTCTCCCACTACCCCCCCGAACCAGGAGACAAAATGCCCACTTGCTGCCTAGAAGCTCCGGGCCTTTACCCAGGCTCTGCCTCTGCCTGGGATGCCCTGCTCCTCTTCTTCCGGCTGGGTTATTTTTTCAGCGATAATAATAACAATGGGTAGTAAAGTGTGACTCAGAGCACGGGCTGTGCAGCCAGAGGATCGCAGCTTCACCACTTTTTTTTTTTTTTTTTGAGATGGAGTCTTGCTCTGTCGCCCGGGCTGGAGTGCGGTGGCCGGATCTCAGCTCACTGCAAGCTCCGCCTCCCGGGTTCACGCCATTCTCCTGCCTCAGCCTCCGGAGTAGCTGGGACTACAGGCGCCCGCCACCTCGCCCGGCTAGTTTTTTGTATTTTTTTTTTTTTTAGTAGAGACGGGCTTTCACCGTGTTAGCCAGGATGGTCTCGATCTCCTGACTTCGTGATCCGCCCGTCTCGGCCTCCCAAAGTGCTGGGATTACAGGCTTGAGCCACCGCGCCCGGCCAGCTTCACCACTTAATAGATGTCGACCTTGGGCTGATTCCCTCTGCTTAACTGTGCCTCAGTTTCCTCATCTGTGAAATGAGAATCCTCATCACATCTCCCTCCCTGGGTAACCACAGGCTCTAAACGTATTCAGAGCTGCAGGTGCTTGCTCAGCCTTGGCCGTGACAGTGAGCTGGCCCGCCTCCTCCTCCAAGGTGGCCTCGGGCCCCGCCATGCCCAGTTGTCAGGTTCCCCCCCCCCCCCCCCTGCAATCCTTTCTTTCCTTCACCCAACTTAGCCAACAGTCCCTGACCCTCCTCCCTCCCCCTGCCTTGTGTCAAGGTCTCAGACTGTGCTTGTCTCCTCCGTCGGACGGGGAGCTCAGGTCAATGTTCAGGCACAGGTCAACATCCAGTGGACATTCATCTACCACACAGAGCTGGGGATCCTTGATCCGGGGCTTCCTCTCCTTGGGGCTCTGTCTGCCCACAGGGCCTCCTCTTTCCTTCCTGGCCTTCTGGTCACCTGCGCCCCCATCCCTGACTTCTGCAGCCTGCCCCCTCCCCCATCCTCCTCGGGCCCTGGTGCTCAGGTGCCGCTTCCCTCCTCTGTGAGCTCAGTCTCACCCTCTCCTGTCAGACCCGTGCTGCCCCCGCCCTCTGGACCACAAAACCACCTTTGGCCAGCACTGCCTTCTCCTGCTCCCTCTTAGAGCAAAACTCTGGGATGAAGTGGGGCAGGATGGTTCAAGCCTGTAATCCCAGCACTTTGGGAAGCCGAGGCGGGCAGATCACTTGCAGTCGGGAGTTCGAGACCAGCCTGACCAACAAGGTGAAACCCCGCCTCTACTAAAAATACAAAAATTAGCCGGGAGTGGTGGCGGGTGCCTGTAGTCCCAGCTACTCTGGAGGCTGAGACAGGAGAATGGCGTGAACCCGGGAGGCGGAGGTTGCAGTGAGCTGAGATCGCGCCACTGCACTCCAGCCTGGGTGACGGAGCGAGACTCTGTCTCAAAACAAAACAAAACAAAACAAAACCTCAGAAATTAGGTGAATGTGTGGCAGCCTTGTGGGGGTGGAGAGAGGGTGTTGAGACAGAGGGTTTATTAAATTGTGATAGCAGCCAGGAGATCAGGCGCAGAGCAAGCAGGATGCTGGGAGGTGAAACTGAATTCTCCACAGAACACCAGAGGGCTTGAGGGGCTGCAACCTTAATAAAATGTAGCCTAGAAACAAATCTACCCACTGACAATAAGAGATGACAAGAAAACTTGTCTGACTCCTTCTAAGCTTGAGGTAGGAAAAAGTGTGCAGTTCTCCTGAGAGCCTTTAGCCAAGAGTCTGCCCTCGCCTGGGATTAGGTTTGAATTTATAAAGCCTAACCCAACCGATGAGAAAAGCGGCCCCAGGCCCGTGACAGCCCTAGGCTGCTTGGGAGAGCAATTATAAAAATGCTCTGGATAGGGAAATTATCATTAACAATAATTTATCCTATATTGCAAAGCAGCTAGAAGAATTGTAATGTTCCAAATGCAAAGAAAAGATAAACGTTTGAAGTGATGGGTTTCCCGATTATCCGGATTTGATCAATACATTGTGTACAGGGGTCAAAATATCACACATACCCCAAAAGTATGTACAAGTGTTCTATATCAGCAACAATAAACAATGCTCCGGGAGGCATGCCCACAAGCTGGGATTCTCACAGATAAAGCCTTGCTGGAGATAAACTCATAATCTCAAATTACACAACACACAGAAACAGACCACCCTGAGGGAAGGACAAGCAAACACCACACATATCAGGAGGAAATTCCCGAGACACCATTGGAAGGCAACTGTAAAACTAAATTTGCCTCACATACTTACAGATGTAAAAGAAGGAATCAAATATCGTATTTGCCAGGTGTGGTGGTTCGCGCCTGTAATCCCAGCACTTTGGGAGGTCGAGGTGGGCAGATCATGAGGTCAGGGGTTCAAGACCAGCCTGGCCAACATGGCAAAACCCCGTCTCTACTAAAAATACGAAAATTACTTTGGGAGGCCAAGGCAGGCAGAATACGAAGTCAGGAGTTCGAGACCAGTCTGACCAACATGGTGAAACCTCGTCTCTACTAAAAATACAAAAATTAGACAGGCATGGTGGTGCGCACCTGTAATCCCAGCTACTCAAGAGGCTGAGACAGGAGAATCACTTGAACCTGGGAGGTGGAGGTTGTAGTGAGCCAAGATCGCGTCACCGACTCTAGCCCGGGAGACAGAGACTCCATCTCAAAACAAACAAACAAAAAATAGCCAGGCGTGGTGGCACATACCTGTAATCCCAGCTACTCAAGAGGCTGAGGCAGGAGAAACTTTTGGTCCCAGGAGGTGGAAGTTGCAGTGAGCCGAGTTAATGCCACTGCACCCCAGCCTGGGCGACAGAGCGAGACCCTGTCTCAAAAAAATAAAAACAACAGCAACAAAAAAACACAAGAATAGAACAAGACGCCATAAAAGCCAGGTGCCCAATAGGGGAACTTCTTTATTTTTCTTTTTGTTTTGAGACAGTCTCACTCTGTTGCCAGGCTGGAGTGCAGTGGTGTGATCTCGGCTCACTGCAACCTCTTTCTCTTGGGTTCAAGGATTCTTGTGCCTCGGCCTCCAAGTAGCTGAGATTACAGGTGTGTGTCACCACACCTGGCTAATGTTTGTATTTTTAGTAGAGACGGGGTTTCACCATGTTGGCCAGCCTGCTCTCGAACTCCTGACCTCAGGTGATCCACCTGCCTTGGCCTCCCAGAGTGCTGGGATTACAGGGTGAGCCACCGCGCCCGGCCCCAGTAGGGGAACTTCTAATGTGTGGCATCATCACGGTGCTCCCCCACGGAGAAAGGATAGTACCATGGAAGCCAGGGCCCTGGGTGTAGGGCCTGCAAGTGGAACCATCTTTCTGGGCACTATCTGAGTTGAAAGGGGACAAAGCTAGGCAGAAGGGGCATCACGTATCTCGGCTTTGATTCTGGCCCCTCCCTTGGTGCCCGGGATTCTGTGTATAAGTTCTGAGCAACTCCAGCATGTGTCTGGGCATGTCTGAGAGGGTGTCAGGCACACAGCCCACGCCTGGCAGAGTCATAGTGGCCGTGAGTGCCTTTCACTAGGGAGAGGGGTGTGGCTTTCACTGGGGAGAGGGGTGTGGCTTTCACTGGGGAGAGGGGTGTGGCTTTCACTGGGGAGAGGGGTGTGGCTTTCACTGGCTTCTCTGAAAGGGCAAGGCTCCCACCTTAAGAAGAAGCTGAGGGATAAGCATGGCCCTTCTCTATGGAGCATCCACAGATTTGGGGTGGAGGAGGGAAAACATTTTTGTGGTTAAATACACATGGCTGTAGTCCAGACAGAGGATAAATCCTTTTCTGTTTGTTTGTTTTGAGATAGGGTCTTGCTCTGTCCATCCGGCCTCTGCTGTCCATTTTACAGATGGTGAGACTGAGGTCTTGCACAGCAGTGGGATATGTAGGGTCACCAGCAGAGCAGGGCTGTCCCAGTGCAAAGGTGAAGGACACATGCTCACTCACGGAGGCCCTACTGGGTGCTGGCACTGCGTACCATCTACCCTCTGACCCGGGGCAGACCCACAGGCCAGAATTTCCACCCACATTTTTCAGAAGAGGAACCAGAGTCTCCGAGGGAAAGATGACTGGCCCGGGTTGTAGGGTGAGTGAGTGGAAGGGCTGAGATCAGAGTCCAGCTGTGACTCTGGAGCCACACGCTTCCCACGGTGACCCCGCCCAACACTGCACAAGCCTTCAGTAACCCCAGCAGCCTCCACTCCAAGAGTGCCTACTTCATGCCAGGCCCTGAGTCCCGGGCTGCCACTTCCCTTCCCCTGAGAGCCACAAGAGGGCAGTAAAGGGAGGCTCCAGAAGCCCTGGGAGGCAGGAGGCCTGAGCCTCCAGAGGTGACATTTCACCGGGGCCTGGAAGGATGACCTCCCCCAGCACGGCCAAGTGGAGCACAGACCAGAGCGACAGGAAGGGGCTGCTCCCCTACTGTGGACAATGACATCAGCCTGGCCCTGTGCTCGGCACCCACACCCACTGTCTGCCCCTAACCTCACAACAGTGCCCTGGGCAGAGGGTTGGGGGCAGGTGCACGCTGGGCAGTGCCAGGAGCGCAGGCAGGAGGTGACCCTCAGGCCTCCTGACCCCGGTCCTCAGTGCTCTTTGCCCTTCCCCATCATGCCCAGCACATTTTCTTTTGAATCTCGCTCTGTTGCCCAGTCTGGAGTACAATGGCGCAATCTCAGCTCACTGCAAACTCCACTTCGTGGGTTCAAGCAATTCTCCTGCCTCACCTCCTGAGTAGCTGGGACTACTCAGCTGCCGCCACCACACCCAGCTAATTTTTGTATTTTTTTGGTAGAGACAGGGTTTCACCATGTTGGCCAGGCTGGTCTTGAACTCCTGACATCAGGTGATCCACTCACCTCGGCCTCCCAAAATGCTGGCATTACAGGCGTGAGCCACCGTGCCTGGCCATCACCAGCACATTTTCTACCACTCTTGAGGCTGGGTCAGCCTGACTTCCAGCTCCTGGCCTCACTGGGCTCACAGCTCAGGCTCTGTGGACACTGGGGTGGGGGGTTGGGGCAGCCACAGGCGGCTTGTTTAACTGAAAAGCCCCAGGCCCCTCCCTAGCCCACCCCTCTGGCCTGGGCCCTCCTGGATCCTCAATCAATTCCAGAAGTCCTTGTTTCGAGGCCCCCACCCAGTCCGGGGGACACACCCCACTTGTCGCTGCAGTCAGAGCCAACGAAACCAGCCCCCGCGAGGGGCCCAGCTACTGTTCCTGGGCTAGGGCTTCTGATAAAGGATTGGGCTGGCCCCTCTCCAGCCATCCACGAACCCTATCAAGGATGACAGGGTGGACACAGTTGCTCATCCGCGGAAGCTGCTTCCTTCCCACGGGTGGCTCACGAGCAGGTTTCTCATCTTACTGATGGGGAGACTGAGGCTCAGGATGCAGCTAATGAGTCATGGGGAGGGGAGAGGGGGTGACCCTGCAACCAGGGCTCTTGGGACCCCAGAGGGACTGGATCTGAGGCCAGGTAGGGGACCTGCCTTCAGAGGTCCTCAAGGGTCCATGAATTGCCCTTTGTTGGAGCCTGAGGCAGGGTGAGCTGGCAGGGTGGATACAGCCTCCTGGCTCCCCGCTCCCCCTGCCCTCCTTCGGGGTGCTGGGCGTGGGAGGATGGCTTTGCCCAGACACCTGGCCCCGGACCCAAGGGGACTCCTCATTCAGATCTTTTCGGCAGTTTCTGGTTTTGAGTAACCGAGGTCTGGGCCCTCTGTCTTGTGGTTCTGGGCGTGGGTGGCAGATGGCTTGAGGCCAAGGCAAGAAGCCTCTTCCTCAGGAGCTGGGGCTGCCAGGTGGCCCTCGAGGTGGGTGGCTATCTTGACTACAAACTCTGTCACTCCCCAAGCACTAGCTTGGCCCACGGGAATTTCCCCAGACTCAAGGGGCAGATGACAGGAAGGGGCTCTCCAGGGCTTCACTGCAGGGATAAGGCCAGAGGGTGGCCATGCGGTTAGAAGCTCCCAGCTTCTTGCAGGGAGCTTGAGTCATCAGCTCCCAGGGTGTCTGAGAGGAGAGGCAGGGACCCAGGGGCCTCCTTGAAACCTCCTGAGTGAATGAAAGCAGAGGCCGGCTTCCTGGCAGAAGGCTCTGTCCTCGGAAGCCAGGCTCAGTTCATGTCCACGTGCTCACCGTTCACTTAGTCTGGGATGATCTTCCCTTAAGCCTGGTCTGGTTGGCCAACTCCTATTCATCCTGCAAAACCCTTCTTGGAGTAACCTAATCCACCAAAGTCTTCTCCATAGCCCTGCCCCACCACACACACATCTGTGTTTGGAGGACAGTACTGTCCAGGCCACCCGCTACAGTGGGCACATTCCCTGGTGGGCTCAGAGAGGCCTTGGGCGGCCCTGCAGAATGAGAGCGGCAATTTCCTTAGGTGGCTCCTGTAATAACATGGCTTAGCAGCTACTTAGCTCCGATCACACACCAGGTACCGTGCTTGTCTCTGCGACATTCCCGGGCCAAGAGAGCCATCTGCAGCCTCCTTTTAACTCAAGTATTTCTTGAGAACCTCTTATGTGCCAGCCCTGAGCTAAGTGCTGGATTCAAATCTGACCTTGGCCAAATCAGTCACCCCGTGCCAGCCTCCGTGTCTTCATCAGGCTTTCATAATTGCTCTGTGAGAAGGCAGAGTGTGGGGGGCAGGGGGTCTTCATTTCACCTATGGGCACAGAGAGGCCAGCGGGGGCACGTGGTGGAATCCAGAGCCCAGCACCAGAGGCTGTGTCCAGGCACCCCAGCTGATAGCCACGGAGGAAGGTGGATGAGGAGCTCTGGCCGGGGCCTGGGTGGGCCTCCTCTCCCTCCCCCTCCTCCTCCCGCTCTGCCTCCTCCTTCCCCCAGTCTCTCCACTCTCTGCCCATGGCGTCCCCCGTATTAGAGTATGCTTAAGGAAGAAATTCACCTGAGCTCAGTGACCATGACATTGCCTTCCCATAATCTGCTTGGCACTGTGACCAGAGGCCTCCCTGGAGGGTCCTCTCAGCTTTGGGGCCAGCAGAGCAAGGCAGTGTGGCTAACCTTGACCCCTAGCATGCAGGCCTCTCCGCCTCGTTGGGCTGGCTCCTCTCCTGAGGACATCTCAGCTCTGCTGGCCATGCCCCTCTGCGACTCAGTGGGCCAGTGGCCACGCCCTCTGTGACTCAGTGGGCCAGTGGTAAGGCAGGTCCACGGCCACGTGGTGCAGGTTCCCTCTGTGCTGTCTCCCGGGCCCCACAGATTCCTACTCTTGCTGGCTCCTCCCTCCAGCCACTGCTCTCTCAGGCCATGGCTCTGGCCACAGCATCCCCTCCACATCGGCCTCCCTGTGGCTGGGCTTCTTCCTCCTGGCTGCCCTCCAGGCTGTGGCCACAGGGACCTCTGAACAGGGCAGTTTGCCCACATCACCTCCTGCCTCAGCCCTCCGTGAGCCCCACAGCCCCCTCTGCACAGCCACACAAGGCACAGGTGTCCCCCTGGGGCTCAGTGGCTGCTCTTTCCCAGCAAGGCCCCTGGTCCCATAAGGCTGGAAAACACAGAGTCAAACAAAGTTCAGCAGCCACCCTTGCCTCCACAGAGCTGTGCCTGCACTGTCTGCTGGACTCCCCAAAAAGGGATGTTTCCCAAACTTTTTTTTTTTCTTCGAGATGAAGTGTCACTCTTGTTGCCCAGGCTGGAGTGCAGTGGGCCAATCTTGGCTCACTGCAACCTCTGCCTTCTGGTTTCCAGCGATTCTCCTGCCTCAGCCTCCTGAGTAGCTGGGATTACAGGTGCCCACCACCATGCCCAGCTAATTTTTGTATTTTTAGTAGAGACGGGGTTTCTACTAGGTCGCCCAGGCTGGTCTCAAACTGCTGACCTCATGATCCACCTGCCTCAGCCTCCCAAAGTTCTGGGATTACAGGCATGAGCCACTGCACCCGGCCTCCCAAACTTTTTTTTTTTTTTTTTTTTGAGACGGAGTCTCGCTCTATCGCCCAGGCTGGAGTGCGGTGGCCGGATCTCAGCTCACTGCAAACTCCGCCTCCCGGGTTTACGCCATTCTCCTGCCACAGCCTCCCGAGTAGCTGGGACTACAGGCGCCCACCACCTCGCCTGGCTAGTGTTTTGTATTTTTTAGTAGAGACGGGGTTACACCGTGTTAGCCAGGATGGTCTCGATCTCCTGACCTTGTGATCCGCCCGTCTCGGCCTCCCAAAGTGCTAGGATTACAGGCTTGAGCCACTGCGCCCGGCCCCAAACTTTTTTTAACTAACATTTTGCAGAGCACTTGCCTGAGTTCCCAGGAATCCAGTCCAAGGAAGGCTGGCCCTCCGGGTGAACAGCCACCATGCTGCAGATTCCTACTATGTGGTAGGCACATGCTGAGCCCTTCATGGGCTGGTGTCAGTTGAGCCTCACATAGAGGCCAGGAGAGGAGGATCAGCACCCCATCTCTGCAGATGCCAGGGCCGAGAGAGAACAGACTCAGCAACCACTGGTGGCATGGTAGGGTGAGGAAGGAAGAGCTGCTGCAGTGCTACCCTGGCAGACAATCGTGGCCCTGGAATGCCAGGGTCCAGTGAGAGCTGCCGGGATGCACGAATGTGGAGACCACATTGTAGTCCGACCCTGCTGTGTCCGGGTCCTGCAGCCTGTGCCCCAGCACTGCGCTGCCCTGCCCCAGGCTCTCAAATCCCAGCTTGGCTCCCTCCTCTGTCACACACTGCCACCACTGTGTCACCTTGAGTTCTTGGCAGGGGACTCTGAGCCTCTAAGCAGGCACCTAGGCTCTGGCAGGGAGCCAGGAACACGCCTTGGTGTGTGTGGGGAGTCTGAGACCAGGTGTCCATCCCTTATCCTCCCAACCAGGGGATCTGTGGCTCAGAGAGACGTCCCAGCCCGCTTGCCGTGGTGGGCAGGCATGGGAAGACGCAGCAGCTCCCATGGGGCAGTCAGGCACCCAGGGTGGGGAGGATAAAGGCTGGTGAGCCCTGCTGTGGGACCTCCATGGAGGCAGTGCTGCCACGGCTGCGGCTCTGGGATGCCCACCTCCTGGCTGGGCTGTGGCGGGACCCCTTGCTGCCCCACCAGGCAGGGACCACCCCTCCTGTTAGGTTCAGATGCTCACTTCTATCCCTAACCCCCATCCTTCCCCATCCCCCCTTTCCTTGCACTAAACGTGCACTTTAGGGTGGGGGAGGGACATGCCATTCCAGGGGCGTGCCCAGCATTTTCTATACTTCCTCACAGGAAGCCACAGGGCAGGTGCCCTTCTGCCCATCTCAAAGATGAAGTATCTGAGGCTCAGAGAGGTAGAGCAAACTGTCAAAAGTTGCACAGCTGGATAGTGGTGGGGCTGGGACTTGAACCCTGGACCCTGTGACCCTAAAGGGCCACATCAGTATCTGTGCCCTACGGCCCCGAGCGGCCTCATTCTGAGAAAAGTTTGTTGACTGAATAAAGTAGAAACCCCAAATCACAGCAGCTCCCGGGGAGACCTGACATCAGTGCTCCCCCCACCAAACCCACTCACTCAGGCTGAGGTCCAGCCCTCCCTCCTTGTGGGTCTCTCGCCGTCCTACTCACCTTCCTCCAAGTCTCCAGCCACACTACTCTCACCCTCGCCCACACACCTGCCTCCCTCGTAACCAGCCTTCAGCACAGTGGCACCTGTACAAGCCCTCAGCCTGGGCCGGGGTCTTCTCCGGGCTTCCTGAGCCCCAGGCTTCCCTCTGTGAAAGTTCCAATCACACCGTGGCTCTATGTCTTCTGACCAGCCTCCCCCATCAGACTGAGTGTCCCAGGGGGGAGAGGCTGAGTCTTTTTTTTTTTTTTTTTTGAGAGGGAGTTTGGCTCTTGTTGCCTAGGCAGCAATAGGGCGATCTCGGCTCACTGCAACCTCCACCTCCTGGGTTCAAGCGCTTCTCCTCCCTCAGCCTCCTGAGTAGCTGGGATTACAGGCATGCGCCACAATGCCTAGCTATTTTTTTTTTTTTGTATTTTTAGTAGAAACGGGGTTTCCCCATGTTGGTCAGGCTGGTGTCGAACTCCTGACCTCAGGTGATCCACCCGCCTCGGCCTCCCAAGGTGCTGGGATTACAGGCATGAGCCCCCGCGCCCGGCCGAGGCTGTGTCTTTATGGCAGTTGCCCCCCAGTGTTCCTGGGCTCTCAATGCACGCTCAAAGTCACTGAAGGGACTCTAAAAATTTGAAAAATATAAAAAAATGGAAAAAGAAACAAACCACCAGAGAAATTACCGCTCCCCATCTCGGTACATTTCATTTGGGTCTTTTTCTGTCTGTCTGTGTGTTTGTGGGACACCAGCGTGAGCATCCTAAGAACACAAGCCTGCCCCTGCCCACCTCCCTCGATGAATAAATGCTGCATTTGCAGAATGGACCTGGGGTGGCCCCAGGTATCCTCTGAGGCCTAGGAGAGGGGGCAGTCACTCAGGGTCACTCAGCTACAAGGGAGAGGCCCCAGGGCACTGACTCCCACGGCAGTCGCTTTCAAGGCCCTAGAAATCTTAATTTTCCACTGTCCGGCTGACCATCCATCATCCTGGAAGGCCAGGAAACCAGAGGCCCCGCCTGCACAGACGGTTCACAGGAGTACCGAGTGCCCCACCCGCGTGCACCTGCAGGCTTCCTCCTGTCCCCTAACGCAGGTGCCTCCTGTCCCCTAAAGCATTTCTGTCACTCACTCGTGCTCTCAATTCATCGAATGCTGCTGGGGTCCCACTCTGTGCCAGCCTCCAGCTGAGCCCTGGGACCCAGAGATAAATCACACAAAGCAGCCCCAGGCTGTCGGGGAGACGTGGGAACAGGGCAGAGAAGCTCTGTATGACAAGTGCTGGCCCAAAGGCATGAGCAGAGCCCAGGGTGAGATGGCGCTGGGAGGGCCGTGGGTCTGCCCGGCCTGGGGTGAACAGGAGGCAGCCAGGAAGGCTTTCTAGAGGAGGATGCCTTCCAGCAGCGGCTTAAAGAACCAGCAGGCAGTGCGCGGTGGCTCACACCTGTAATTCCAGCACTTTGGGAGGCTGAGGCAGGTGGATCACCTAAGGTCAGGAGTTCTAGACCAGCCTGGCCAACATGGTGAAACTCCGTCTCTATAAAAATACAAAAGTAAGCCAGGTGTGGTGGCACGCGCCTGTAATCCCAGCTACTTGGGAGGCTGAGGCAGGAGAATCGCTGGAGGCGGAGGCTGCAGTGAGCTGAGATTGCACCATTGCACCCCAGCCTGAACAACAAAGGTGAAACTCCATCTGAAAAAAAAAAAAGAGCCAGTAGAAGCCCAGCAGGTGAAGGATGGCAGGAAAACCGGACTAGGTATAGGAACAGCAGGAGGAAGGCCTAGAGGACAGAAGGCTGAGGGTGAGCAGGAAGAGACTGCATGTCCGGGCAGGTGGTGAGCGGGTGCAACAAGGGCCCAGCCCAGAACTGGGCATCGGAGATGACCCGACCACCCACAGGGTTCCCATTAAGAGCATGCATGCAGCCTGCTCCCTCTCACAGCTGCTGCATGCGTGGCTCTGGGGACCAGCACTTCCCTTCAGAATTCTGAGCACCTTAGGCAAAACTTTCACCTTAAAACCAGCCTGTCCTTAAGGCCCCCAGCACCAGCTCACGGTTATTTCCTGGACGAGCCAATGCAAAGCCTGCCAGGGCCTACTCTGGAAACTGGAGCTGGTGCAAAGGCTGATCTGTGCCTGCAGGCTTTGGTGGATGTGAGGCCGTGATAAAGAATAAGAACACAGGTGTGATCCTCGCTTGCTCAGACAAAAAGCCAAGTTTACCCCAAATTCACAAATCAGAGACCGAGGCTCAGAGAGGTGAAGCAACCTGCCCGAGGTCACACAGCAGGTGACCAGGCCCAGGCACTAAGCCCACCCCTCTGACTCCCCTCACCATGGCATAAGCTCCCCTAGGGCAGGTCCATCTGATATGTCCCCCACTGGTCCCTGGAGCCTTGAGTGCTGGACCCTGGCCAGGGCACCCAGAATGCTTTTTATGAATGAGTGAACAAAAGAATCTGAGCCCCTGCTCTTTGTCCCACCCCACGCAGCAGCAGGAAGAAGCCATCTGCTACTGTTTTTTGTTGTTGCTGCTACTCTAAAAATCAAAAGCACAAACCCGAAGTCACAGCACTGTGTCACATCAGGGTGGACGGACACCCCAGTCCTGATTCAGGGCTGAAAAGGAGTGGGGTTCCTCCGGGGCAGGGGCACACAGCAGGGTCTTGGAGTCAGAGAGACCAGGGCCAAATCTCCACTCATCCGCTAAGGGCTATGAGACCCGACACGCCGCGCCCTGTCTCCACGCCTAGGCATCCCCACATCTAAAACCAGACGCAAAGAGTACCTACCTTGCTGGGTGCTGAGAGGACTCAGGAGGTGGGATGCCGCCAGGGTGGGCACAGGTGGAAGCCCAGCCCACAGGTGTCCTTTGCCCTGCGACCTTGGCTGAGGTCTGCGCCCTCCTGGGGGGGTGAGCTCTGCACCCTGCTCAGCACCAAGCACGCTGGATGCCTGGCCTTAGGGGCAGCCGAATGGTTTACACATTAGGAGGCGTTCACATGGCCAAAGGGCAGAGGGGGCCCAGGAGCCTGACGGCAGGTGGCTCACTGGGCTCCCCCATGACTCAGCAGAACTCAGGCTGCAGGCTCGGGTGGGAGCTGCCCCCGACTGCACCCTGTGCAGGGAAGCCCAGCTGCTGGCTGATAAATATTTTATCACTGCTCACAGAGCAGTCCCCAGGAAGGCGCCTGCAGCCTCCAAGTCCACAGAGCACTCCTTCCTGCCCGGACAGAAGGAACTGGCTGGGGCCAAGGTGCAGGGTGGGGTCAGGAGCCCAGACAGCTCATTCCTGCCCTGCCACTACAGGTCAGCTCAGCACATACCCCTGAGCCCCACCCACACTCTACTCCACCCTGTGTTGGGTGTTGGGCTCAGACTGCCATGCCTCTTGGACAGCTCCCCTCCTCCTCTTCACCCCGCCTAGAACACCAGCCCTCTGCCTGTTGGCCCAGTCAAACCCTCCATCCTGCTGGCCCAGGACCATTGCCACCTCCTTTAGGAAGCATTCCTGGATCCTCCCTTTCTGCTGTGTGACTGTGGGGGGGCCCATCACACTCTCTGAGCCAGTTTCTTTTCTCTTCTCTTCTCTTTTCTCTCTTCTCTTCTTTCTTTTCTTTTCTTTTCTTTTTTTTTTTTTGAGACGGAGTCTCGCTCTGTCGCCCAGGCTGGAGTGCAGTGGCCGGATCTCAGCTCACTGCAAGCTCCGCCTCCCGCGTTTACGCCATTCTCCTGCCTCAGCCTCCCCAGTAGCTGGGACTACAGGCACCCGCCACCTCGCCCGGCTAGTTTTTTGTATTTTTTAGTAGAGATGGGGTTTCACCGTATTAGCCAGGATGGTCTCGATATCCTGACCTCACGATCCGCCCGTCTCGGCCTTCCAAAGTGCTGGGATTACAGGCTTGAGCCACCGCGCCC
>NC_045452.1:26559007-26566363 GCF_002776525.5 Piliocolobus tephrosceles | reverse complement strand
TTTTTTTTTTTTTCACACGGAGTCTTGCTCTGTCGCCTGGGCTGGAGTGCAGTGGCCGGATCTCAGCTCACTGCAAGCTCCGCCTCCCGGGTTTACGCCATTCTCCTGCCACAGCCTCCCGAGTAGCTGGGACTACAGGCGCCCGCCACCTCGCCCGGCTAGTTTTTTGTATTTTTAGTAGAGATGGGGTTTCACCGTGTTAGCCAGGATGGTCTCGATCTCCTGACCTCGTGATCCACCCGTCTTGGCCTCCCAAAGTGCTGGGATTACAGGCCTGAGCCACCGCGCCCGGCCTTGTTTTTTTTTTTTTTTTTTGAGACAGGGTCTCACTCTGTTGTTGCCCAGGCTGAAAAGCAGTGGTGCAATCACAGTTCACTGCGGCCTTGACCTCCCGGACTCAGGTGACCCTCCCACCTCAGCCTCCTGAGTAGCTAAGACCACAAGTGCACGCCACCATGCCTGGCTCAGTCATTTTTTCATATTTTTAGTAGAGACTGGGTCTTGCTATGTTGCCCAGGCTTGGCTTAAACTCCTGGGCCCAAGCGATCTGCCCGCCTTGACCTCCTGAAGTGCTGGGGTTACTGACGCGAGCCACTGTGCCCAGCCTTCTCTTCTGTTTTTGATGTTTCTTTTTCGCTTCACTTTTCCAGGTTCAGTAACTTGCCCATCTGAACCAGTTTCTACAAGGGAGCTAAGGATCTCCGCTCATGGGGGACAAAATGAGAGTGTGCGAATCAAGTTCTCCCAGCACCTCACCCACACAGAGACTCATTCTATTCGGGGGAAACCGAACATCAGGAACCAAATCATAAACATGACTGAGCGTGGCTAGGAGTGGGGCACAGGACTGCACAGAATCTGGCTCCTGTCTGCAAGGATCCACAATTTAATTAGGATATGTGACCTAAATAATAATAAAACAACAACAACAGTAACAATGGCCACCGAGTTTTAAGCCCCGCCACGTGCCAGACACTTCACATCCCATCTCCTCATTTACTCCTCCCAGCAGCCCTACGACGTGGGTTGCTTCTTGCTCCCATTTGACAGCAGAGCAGGAAACTGAGATGCAGAGAGGGTAAGAGCCCTGCCTGCGGTCACACAGCTTTTCACATCATTGTGCACGTGGAGGCCCCGCTGAAAGGGGGGGTCCGAGAAAAATGACGGAACTTCCATGGGACAGATACTGTGCAGCTCCTAAAAACTCATCAGGACTGCTCACGAGCTCCTGGGCTGCTTAGGGACAGGGAAGATGCTCATATTACGTCGAGAGAAAAAAGCAGAACCGGTCAGATGTGGTGGCTCATGCCTGTAATCCCAGCACTTTGGGAGGCCAAGGCAGGAGGATGGTTTGAGCCTAGGAGTTCAAAACCAGCTTGGGCAACATGGCAAAACCCCATTTCTTTTCTTTTTTTTTTTTTTTTTGAGACGGAGTCTTGCTCTGTCACCCAGGCTGGAGTGCTGTGGCAAGATCTCGGCTCACTGCAACCTCTGCCTCCCGGGTTCAAGCGATTGATTCTCCTGCCTCAGCCTCCCGAGTAGCAGGGATTACAGGTGTACGCCACCACGCCTGGCTAATTTTTGTATTTTTTAGTAGAGACTGGGTTTCACCATGTTGGCCAGGCTGGTCTTGAACTCCTGACCTCAGGCGATCCACCCGCCTCGGCCTCCCAAAGTGCTGGGATTACAAGCGTGAGTCCCCGCGCCCGGTTGCAAAACCTCATTTCTACTAAAAAAAAAAAAAAAAACAGAAAAAGAAAACCAAAAAACCAAAACTCAAAAACAAATAAAAAAATTGGCAGGGTGTGGTGGTGCGTGCCTGTGGTCCCAGCTACCGGAATGTGGTGACTGTGCCACTGCACTCCAGCCTGGGCGAAAGAGCAAGGCACTGTCTGAAAAAGAAAAGAAAAGCAAAGAGCAGGATACAGAACCGTAGAGCTGTAGGTGCGGTGCGGCCATGACACTACGCCACAGGACTTCTACCTCAGAACAAATTGACGGGAAACGAATACATTCAGGGAGCGAGGCTGCAGGCAGAATCAGAGCCCGTTCTCCAGACTCTGTCCAATATGGTGATGTTGGTTTCATATTTAAAATTTCCCCTAGAAAGAGGATTTGTCCACCCCGAGGCTTTTTGAGCAGCTACTGTCTGTCCTGTTTGTTTAGCATTTTTCTCCTCTCTCAGCCTCAGGTTTGGCCCGCGGAAGGCACGAAGCAGAACGTGGGCCCACCCTCTCCGGGCCCCTCCACCGCAGCAAGGCCGAAGCCACGCCCAGGATCTTCTCCCTGTCTTCCCTTTCCACAGGGGATCTATTTACCAGGGACCATCACCGCCACCTACCCAAGCCCTAGACTAACAGTCATAGGTGCTTAGAGAGTAGTGAGCTCCCCTGAGCTACACTGAGCTCCCCTGAGCTACTACAATAACGATTATTCTCGTTACTGAGAATAATCAAGTAGGGAGCCACACGTCTATCCACCAAGAAGTGGCCACAACGGATGGCTTTCTGTTCATCTAAATCAGACCCAAATGCCTTACCAGTGGGTGACCTTGGACAAGATACTGATATCTTTGTATCCTACCTTCCTGGTCTGTACAATGGGATCATGATAGAACAGTGACCTCAGAGGCCCTTCAGAGGGTTAAAAGAGGGCAAGTAGGTAAACTTCTAAGACGCTGTCCAGTGTCTCCCAACAGCTGCCTATGCATTGGCCATTATTATTTGGCAGCTTTATCCTACTCACCTCAGGAGCTACGCAGGGCAGAAATCAAAATTCTTGTTTCACAAATGAGAAAACTGAGGCACGGAGAATAACACCCTCAGACTCAAAGGGGCTGTAAGCAGTGGAACCAGGGCCAGAACTCGGGTCTTCTGGCATTAAGTGGGAGCTGTGCCCCCAGCCTAGGTCCTCTCTCCCTTCATGTCTCTGGCCTGGGTTCTCTTCTAGTCATGAGGTGGATTGCTTTTGCTGGAGAAACTGCTTTTGCAACCCAGTGCAACCTTTAACCAACCCAGCAGATGGCACAGAAAGCATAGCCTTAAGAACTTTCCAGAAAATGAGCAGGACTCATGCTGGGGTCAGAGGAGCCCACCATGGTGGTTCCTGACGGCAAGGCTCTGTGGCAGTATTTCCTGACCTTCGCGCATGCTGTGTGGTGGGGTGGAGCATGCAGACCCAGGTTTGAGTTCCAGCCCTGCCCTCTTGCTGTGGCTCTGGGCAGTCACTGGTTCCCCCTGAGCCTCAGTTTGCCCATCTGTTAACTGGGCAGGGCCACGTCCACCTCGTGTGCTGGCTGGGAGGAGTAGGTGAGACGGTGCCTGGGGAGGTCTATGCACACGGGCTGGCTGGCAGGACAGGAGCTCAGAAGATGGCAGGCAGCCCCTCCCTTCCAGAGGGGAGCCCACACTTGGGAGTCAGAACTGAGGACAGCAATGCCCTCTGTGCCGAGATAAATCCGTGTATTTTCTTGACATCTTTTATTTTATTTATTTATCTATTTTGAGATGGTGTCTCACTCTGTCTTGCCCAGGCTGGAGTGCAGTAGCGCGATCTCAGCTCACTACAGCCTCTGGCTCCTGGGTTCAAGCAATTCTCCTGTCTCAGCCTCCCGAGTAGCTGGGACTACAGGCATGTGCCACCACGCCCAGCTAATTTTGTATTTTTAGTAAAGACAGGGTTTCACTATGTTGGCCAGCGTGCTCTCGAACTCCTGACCTCAGGTGACCCACCTGCCTCAACTTCCCAAACTGCTGGGATTACAGGCATGAACCACCGTGCCTGGCCATCTTGACATCTTTTAAACAAGGACTTGGCCCTGCCCCATCCCCACTTACCCCAGCATGTGGGTATCGGTATAACACAATAGCAAACTCCATCTCTGTCCCTACTCCTCTGCGACAGGGGACAGAAGGGCACAGGTATCAGCTGGGGGCTTCCTTGTGCCAGGCCGAGTGAGCACTGTATTTATCTCACTGCCTGGACTCTTAGGGCCACCCCAACATTAACATTAATACCAACACCACGGCTGATGCCAAGGCAGGGTTATCACAGGATCACGACACTACAAGACCACAGCACTACAAGACTATGCACCACAAGGCTATGTCACTAGAAGAGCACATCACTATAACAAGACCACGTGGCTACAGAATGACATCACTACTTGCCACGACTCGCAGGGAACACTCCTAACTGGGACTGTTCAAGCACCTGACATGAAGTCGCTTAACTCTCACAGCAGCCTACAGCCTGGAGTGCGGCAGGAATCACTATTTTATTGATGAAGAAGTGGAGGCAGACAGAGGTTAAGTAACTTGCTAAGACCTCCTGAGAGGTGGGACAGGATTTGAACCCACGCAGCTGGCTCCAGAACCCACCCCCTCATTCACCTAAGCTGTTTATTCCAATCTGCACCTTGCAACGAGAGAACTGAAGCTCAGAGAGCTTAGGCAGTTTTCTCGTGGCAGATGGCCCTGACTCTGGGAACCCTAACCTTTCCCCTCTCACTGGCTCCCGAAGGCTCCTCCTGCTTGGCCACCGGAAGCTGAGGGTCCGAGGGTCCGAGGGTCTGCGGTCAAGCCTCTGGGTAGCAGCAGCACCAGGGCTGCTCTCTGAGACTGAGGGTTTCTGAAGTCATCGAGAAATATGCAAATCTGCTCACCAGACTTCCAAGCCCCTGTGCCACCACGTGCTCCCCAGCAAGATCCAATTTTAAGACATAAGAAAAAAGAGAGATGTGGTTAAAATAAAAAATGAGGGCTGTCTTGTCACCAAGAAGCCACCTCTTTGTTCAGCTAAACCCTGTCTTCACAATGGCCCAAGATTCTGATTCATATTTCTTGCCTCTAATCCAAGAGATGGCTGGTCCTGTTCAGTGCTGGCCCCCTGCAGCCCCCCCCGGGCTTCAGGATGAGGGTCTTGAAGCAGGACGCCCTGACCCTGCTGTTTGAGCCTATGGGTGACCCACACCGCCCTCTGACCTGGATAGCATCGCATTCACACGGCATCAGTAGCCTGCCTATTTCTGCGTGGGTCTTCCTATCTTGAGAGGCCCTCCTCGCCATCTGCAGGGCCTGGGGAAGGTCTTCATGAATGAGTGAATGAATGAATGAATGAATGACTCTCCTCCTCTATGGGAGTCTCATGAGAGCTCTGCTCTTCTCACACATGTCCCAAAAGACAGTTTTGTTCACATCCACAAATGTCCACAACTTGGGGTACCCGGAGAGCTCCTGGTGTTCCTCTTTCCTTGTCACCCACCCCTCCTGGTGTCTGCACCCCTGACTTGCTGGGCGTGAGGAGAGCTGGCACCACACCACAAGGCCTGCCTCTGCCAGGTGGTTCTGCGTTACCATCCCCAGGCCTTTTAAGCCATCCGTTAGAAACAAAAATCCCATTAGCTCAGAAATGTTTCTGCACAGGCTGCTTTCCCTGCTGATGAAGAATTAAGTCCACGCGAGTGTCCCCACTGCCACCCAGTTAAAACAGCCAAGACACAGAAGTGCCAGCCATGCCCATGGCCGATCCACCCACACCATGGTGTGCTTGTGATGTGGGGCACCACACTTCTTTGCACCTCCCTGACTGCCTCTGTGGGTGGATGGGTGAAGGTAATATGATGATCCCAGTTTTCAGGTGAGTAACCCAAGGCCCAGAGAAGCAAAGTGACTTGTCCAGGGTCACACAGCCAGCCAGTGCTGGAGCTGGGATCCTGACCCAGGCCTGCCGGACTTCACAGCAATCCCCGCCCCACAATTTAAACAAAGGGCTCAGAATCCCAGACTGTTTGGCAGGAAAGGCCCCTGGGGAGGCCATAACCTCCTCTGACTGCTGGGGGACTTGGGCTCCAAGAGGGGAGCGGCTTGCCCAGGGACACAGCAAAGTTGCGGACCCCAGGGTGGGCCCTTCTTGGCCTCTTCGCCTTCGGCCAGCCAGAGGGAGGTAGATGACTTTGCCTCCCTCATCGGACATTATCACCTAGCGCTGCTCACACCTGAATGTGCACCAGAAAGACCATCGGGGACTTACAAAATGCAGATTCCTGGTGCCCCCTTACCAGGTCAGGACAGGGGCCAAGGAATTGGCATTTTATCAAGCACTGCCACCAAGGAGGATGATCTGGGGTCCGGGACCTCACTTGGAGAGCCCCAGCTTACCCCCAGGATTCTGGAGGCTGGCCCAGTGCAGAAAGCTGGAGGGGCCACAGGGAGGCGCCCTTCCACCTGCAGATCAATCCAGGGAATGGGACTCACCACCCACCCTCCCACCAAGAGCATCACTAATCACCTTGCAGCCAGGCCACCCCACACGGTCCTCACGGCCTCTGTCCACACATGTCGCTCCCACCCATGCCACTGGTGGGGAAGTGGAGGCCGCGTGGAGGAAGTGACCCAGTCGCTGGGACCACATCCTGTGACCTTTGGACCCGGGACCCTCCCCCAGTCTTCTACCTTGGCTCTAGTGGAAAAAAATCTTAGAAAGCGTCAGGCTCTGCTCATGGGAACAGGGTCTAGAAATCCACCTGATTAGGTCTGAGGCGCAGACCCGTGGCCAGGCAGACCTGCCCAGTGTCCCCACCTGCCAAGGGATGGTGAGGATGTCTCCCCAGGCTCTGACCTTACAGCCCGCTAAGCGCTCCAGCCCTGGAGCCTCTGCTCTGGGGTCTGCCGGCTGCCTCCACCTGCCCCCACCCACTCTGCAGGGCCAGCTACTAGCCAGGAAGTGGATGGAGGCACAGGCCAGGGGCTAGAGGGTTGGGGGCCACAGGCTGAGCCAGGACAGGGCTCTGAAAGGAAGCGTCCCCCATCCTCGACCATCTTTGTTTGCTCTATTAAGGGGGCAATGGCGAGGGAGGCGCGAGCTGCCATGGGGAGGGAACGGCGTCGGGGAAGGAGATGGGGACGTGGGGCGGCTGGACGGAGACCCACCCACAGAGACGCGGACAAACTCACAGATAGAGGGAAGGGGGCGGGGCGGGGGGCGCGCGAGAGAGGCTGGGAGAGAACGAGCTCGGAGGTCCCGGGGGACTGGGGTGGGAGAGGCGGGACCTCCATCCAAGGGGGCCGCCCCTGCCCCGCAGATTCCGCCCGACCCCTACCCCACCCCAGGGCCCCGCAGTCGGAGTCGCGCGCGCGCACCTACGCGCGCACACACAAGCACACACGCGCGCACACACATGCGCGCGCCGCTCCGCCGACACCGCCCCGGGGCCCCCCTTCCGCAGGGACCCGCGTCTCGCCCCCCAACCCCAGCCACCCGGTCCCCTCTCCGGCCGGGCCTCCGGACCCGTCGCCGCCGCTCACCTCGGTCTCCGCGCCGCCGCCGCCGCCGCCACCGCGCAGAGCCGGAGCCCGG
>NC_045452.1:26551636-26558607 GCF_002776525.5 Piliocolobus tephrosceles | reverse complement strand
GCAGGAGAGACTCGCCCAAGTGCGGAAAGCTGGTCCGCGGGCACGCCCACTCGGGTACGCCCGAACTGGGGGCTGGCGCTTGGGCCCCCTCCCGGCCTCCGCCCCTGAGCACTGCGCAGGCTGTGGGCGGCGCCCGCCGGGGCAGGGGGCGTCCCGGGTCACCCGGCGGCCCGGATCGGCCCGTGACGCCCTCACCCTACCCCTCTGCGGGCCGCAAACGTCCAGAGAGCGCCCCCTCCCTAAGTCCCGGTCAGAGTGGGGCGCCAGAAGCCGGGAGGACAAATCAGACGGTCAGACTCAGTCCCTGTCCCGGGGATCGGGGTCCAGCCGCAGGCGGAGCGGGGAGGGAGGGGAAGACGAACGGGCCTGGCACCAAAAACAGCCCAGGGCTGTGGTTCTCAAAGTGTGGCCTCCGTCAGTGCGGAGTCCCTGGCCTCACCCCGGACCTACAGAAGCAAAAGTCAGGGTTGGGCCCACTAATTCAACAAGCCCTCTGGGTGGTTCCAGAGTTGGTGAAGTTTGAGAAGAACTGCCCTGGTGGAAACATCCAGCACCCCACATCCTGCACCCCACAACCCACATCCCACACCCCAGTGTCTCGAAAAGGGTTTCTTTTCACTCTTCACTTAAACAGCCTCAACCTGTTTAAGTACCTCTCCGTTGATACGTGGCTGTGGTGGGGGCAGTGGGCCGGGGAGCAGTGGTGTCTGCCCCAGGAATCCCTGGCAGGATTGACAGTCGGTGCCCGGTAAAAGCCAAAAGGTCCTGTACTAGGGGCCAGGCTGTGGGCATTCGCGTGGTGATGGTTATTGTCTTTTGGTGTGGTGAGTTTTTTTTTTTTTTTTTTTTACCATTTTAGAATGCAATTGTGCAAGTATTTGTGTCCATATTCAGTTGGAAACTTTTTTTTTTTTTCCTTCCATCATTGTGCTTGTTTGAAGCTAAGCCACTCGACCCCCAGAAACAGTGTTGACATGAGACAGGTCAGATGGCCAGCCTTCCTGGTGACCAGATTCCAGGACAGCAAGCGGCCCGGCCAGACCCCAGGTGCTGTATTTGGAATCTATAGGGTCCTGGGAGTGAGCAGCTCTGCCTGGACAGCAGGATGGGGCATCCCAGAGGGAGGAGAGGGCATCTGGACAGAGAGGCCTGAAGTGTCTGGGTGGCATCTAGACTGGGCAGACAGTGCCTGGATCGAGTACTGGGGTGGGGCTGGAAACAGGGCCCTGGAGGTGCCAGAAGGAGGTGGACCTGTTCTGAGCCCTGTGCTGCCAAGAGGGATGTCCTGGCCTTGGAGGGACCTTTGAGGTCATCTAATCTAGCCTCTTGGTGTGTGACCAGTAGGACCTCCCCTACTTCTAGTTAAACTTTCTTTCTTTTTTTTTTTTTTTTTTTCTGAGACCAAGTCTTGCTCTGTTACCCAGGCTGGAGTGCAGTGGCACCATCTCTGCTTATTGCAACCTCCACCTCCTGGGTTCAAGCGATTCTCCTGCCTCAGCCTCCTGAGTAGCTGGGGCTACAGGTGCCTGCCACCATGCCCGACTAATTTTTGTATTTTTAGTAGAGACAGGGTTTCACTCTGTTGGCCAGGCTGGTCTTGAACTCCTGACCTCGGGTGATCCGCCTGCCTGGGCCTCCCAAAGTCCTGGGATTACAGGCGTGAGCCACCACACCCGGCCTAAACTTTCTTATTTTGAGATAATTGTAGATTCACATGCAGTTATAAGAAATAATACAGAGATGTCTTGGACCCAGTTTTCTCCACTGGTAAAATCTTGCAAAATTATACTACAATATCACAACCAGGATATTGGCATAGATGCCATCAAGATACAGAACATTCCATCAGCAAAGGACCCCCCTGTGGACTTTTTATGTGCTCGTCCCCCTCCCTCCTACCTCCTGGCAAACACTTACCTGTTCTCCATTTCTGTAATTTTATCATTTCAAGCATGTTATATAAATGTAATCATACAGTATGTTACCTTTTGAGATTGCTTTTTTCCACTCAGCATAATTCCCTGAAGATTCTTCCAAGTTGCTTTGTGTTTCAGTAGTTTGTTCCTTGCTATTGTGGAGTGGTAAGAGTTCCATAGTACGGGTATATCGTAATTTGTTTAGCCATTCACTTGTTGAAGGCTCTCTGGGTTGATTCCCAGTTTGAGGCTATTACCAATAAAGCTGCCGTAAACATTTGTGTACAGGTTTTTGTGTGAACATAAGTTTTCGTTTGTCTGGGAAAAGTGCCCAGGAGTGTAATTGCTGGGTCGTATGGGAGTTGCATGTTTAGATTTTTAAGAAATTGCCAAAATGTTTTCCAGAGTGACTGTACCACTTTGCCTTCCCAGCAGCAAAGCTTGAGTGATCCAGTTTCTCCACATCCCTACCAGCATTTCATCTTGTCCCTGTATTTTATTTTTGCCATGCTGATAGGTATGTAGTGAGATCTCATGGTTTTAATTTGCCTTCCTCTAATGGCTATTGATGTTAAAGATTCAAAGCGATCTTAAGAGCTTTTTACCATCTGTAAATCCCATCAGTGGTAGGTCTGTTCGTGTCTTTTGCCCATTTTCTAATTGGATTGGTTTTTAAAAAAATGTTCATTAAAAAAAATTTTTTTTAACCCCATGAGCAGTCGACAGAGAAAAAGTTGATTTTTAAGAGTTCTTGGCTGGGCGTGGTGGCTCACACCTGTAATCCCAGCACTTTGGAAGCCCAAGGCGTGGGGATTTCTTGAGCCCAGGAGTTTGAGACCAGCCTGGGCAACATGGAGAAACTGTCTTTACTAAAAATACCAAAAATTAGGCTGGGCGCGGTGGCTCACGCCTATAATCCCAGCACTTTGGGAGGCCAAGGCGGGCGGATCACCTGAGGTCAGGAGTTCAAGACCAGCCCGGCCAACATGGTGAAACCCTGTCTCTACTACAAATACAAAAATTAGCTGGGTGTGGTGGCACACGCCTGTAGTCCCAGCTACTCTGGCGGCTGAAGTGGGAGAATCACTTGAGCTCAGGAAGTTGAGGTCGCAGTGAGCCAAGTTCACACCACTGCACTCCAGCTTGGGTGACAAAAGTGAGACCCTGTCTCAAAAAAAAAAAAAAAAAAGGGGGTGGAGGATTTGGTTTGCAAATACTTTCAAATACTTTCTCAGTCTGTAGCTTATCTTTTCATCCTCTTAATTGTTTATTCTCAAAGCATAAGTTTTTAATATTGATGGAGTCCAGCATATCAATTTTTCCTTCTATGGAACAAGCCTGTCTCTCATTTCCTGCCAGAACATGAGGCTGCCCTGGTGGGGGATGGAGCCCCGTCTGAGAGGAGGTGGCAGCCCAGCCTGTAGCCCAGACACTTTGCTTATGCCCCCAGCATTTCAGGGCCATCCCCACTTGGCCATGTGGGTGTCATCTGCTGACCTCTGACCTCTGCAGGGAACAAAAGCAACCTAGATCCTCAGGGTCCTGGCCTCGCTGAAGCCTGGTTGTCAAAGGGCAGGGGAAGGGAAGCAGGAGTCTGTGCACCTGCCTTGCAGGCATTGTCTCAGTAAACCCTTGCCCTTGAGGCACGAACTGAGACCAAGGGAGGCCCAGCTTGCCAGGCTTTCCTAGCACACCCAGAATTTGAGGATCCAGTGCCCTGGCACCCTCTGCAATCTCCCAAGGAGAGTTGAGGTTGCTTATAGTTAGATGTGGAGATACCCCCTCCTTCCTAACTTGGGGTATAAGGTCCATCAGAATAACACCAGCTGTAGCCATATGGTAACACCGATGGTTGCCACACACTTGCTATGTGCCAGGGCTGTTGCAGTGCTCCATAAGCATTGCCCCATTTAACTCCTGCAAGAAACTCTGAAGTGGGTGCTCTCCTCATCTTCCTTTAAGAGCTTAGATGTCTGGGGACACAGAGAGGTGAAGTAATTTACTCAAGGCCACACAGCTCATAGGTGGTGGAGCTAAGATTGGAGCCTCCACGGCAGGGCTGCAGAGGTGGAGGGCTAGCCAGGGTGAACACACAGTTTGTCTCCAAATGCAGATGCTGTGAGGAAGAGGGAGCGGGATGGCAGGAGGTCCGGGTTCCCTGGGTGGGCACACATGGGTCTGCAGGTGTCAGGGATTCACGATAAGGAATATTAAGGGTTAAGATTTCCACCCAACTCCTCAAACCTAATGGAGCTTTGGGTCGATACCAGTTGAGTGGGGCAGAGAGGCTGCTTTTACTTCTCACCTTTTTCTTAATTTGAAGATCAATTCATTCTTTTTTTCTTGTATTTTTTCAGAAAGCGTTGATAGTTCCTAAGATGCCGGTCTTTGCTGGTATGAATGTTTTTAAAGGAAAGTCATGGATCATGTCCTGGGACTCCCTAGGCATGATCTATGGACTATTGTAAAAGTTGTCAGAATGAAACTGGCATCATTTCTGTGAAAAAAAAACACCCTGACAGATATTGCCGGGTAGGGCCATAGAGAGGGTTCTCGTGCATAATCGCCTGGTAACAAGAGCTATTGCAGGCCGGGCTCGGTGGCTCATGCCTGTAATCCCAGCACTTTGGGAGGCTGAGGTGGGCGGATCACAGGATCAGGAGTTCGAGACCAGCCTGACCAACATGGTGAAACCCCGTCTCTACTAAGAATACAAAAATTAGCCAGGCATGGTGGCGTGTGCCTGTAATCCCAGCTACTTGGGAGGCTGAGGCAGGAGAATTGCTTGAACCCGGGAGGCAGAAGTTGCAGTGAGCCGAGATCACGTCACTGTACTCCAGCCTGAGCGAAAGAGCAAGACTCCGTCTCAGGAAAAAAAAAAAAAGGAAAAAAAAAAAAAAAAAAAACAACTATCGCAAAGGACCCTGCAAAGACTTCACCCTTGCACAAAGGCTGTCACGACCTTACACCAAAAATACTTCTGTAAGGACATCTGCCCAGCAACTGCCTGTCCAGCCTGGGACTGGCACCACCCTTGTTATTAATCCTTGTAGCCAAGGATAATTAGTTCAAAACAATTATGTAATCTTTCTCATTTTTCCTTTAAAAACCTTTGTGTAAGGAATGCTTATACACTGTTGGTGGGGGTCTAAATGAGTTCTACCATTGTGGAAAGCAGTGTGGCGATTCCTCAAAGAGCTAAGAGCAGAAGTACCATTCAACCCAGCAGTCCCTTTGGGTACATCCTGGATCTAGCCAAATGAATTTAAATCATTCTGCCATAAAACACATGCACATCTATGTTCACTGCAGCACTATTTACAATAGCAAAAACATGGAGTAACCTAAACGCCCATCAATCACAGACTGGATAAAGAAAATGTGGTGCCAGGTGCGGTGGCTCGCACCTGTAATCCCAGCACTTCAGGAGGCTGAGGCAGGTGGTTCACCTGAGGTTGGGAGTTCGAGACCAGCCTGAGCAACATGGAGAAACCCTGTCTCTACTAAAAATACAAAATTACATGGGTGTGTTGGTGCATGCCTGTAATCCCAGCTACTTGGGAGGCTGAGGCAGGAGAATCGCTTGAACCCGGGAGGCGGAGGTTGCAGTGAGCTGAGATTGCACCATTCACTCCAGCCTGGGCAACAAGAGCAAAACTCCATCTCAAAAAAAAAAAAAAAAAAAAAAAGAAAAAAAAAAGAGAAAGAAAATGTGGTATGTGTACACCATAGAATACTATGCAGCCATAAAAAAGAACATGTTTCTTTGCAGGAACATGGGTGGAGCTGGAGGCCATCATCCTTAGCAAACTCATGCAGGAACAGAAAACCAAATACCACATGTTCTCACTCATGAGTGGGAGCTACATGATGGGCATTCATGCACACAGAGAGGGGAGCAACAGACACTGGGGCCTACTTGAGGGTGGAGGTGGCAGGAGGAAGCCGATCAGAAAAGAACTGTTGAGTACTAGGCTTCGTACTTGAGTGACAAAATAATCTGTACAACAAACCCCCATGACACGAACTTACATGTATAACAAACCTGCACATGTACCCTTGAACCTAAAATGAAAGTTTGAAAAACCAAAAATCTTTGTTTTCCTGGCCTGGTACAGTGGCTCCTGCCTGTAGTCCCAGTGCTTTGGGAGGCCGAGGCAGGAGGATCGCTTGAGGCCAGGAGTTCAAGATCAGCCTGGGAAACAAAAGCGAAATTCCATCTCTATAAAACAGTTAAAAAATTAGCCAGGCAGCTGGGAGCAGTGGCTCACGTCTATAATCCCAGCAATTTGAGAGGCCAAGGTGTATGGATCACCTGAGGTCAGGAGTTTGAGACCAGCTTGGCCAACGTGGTGAAACCCCGTCTCCACTAAAAATACAATGTGTCAAAAAAAAAAAAAAAGAAAGAAATTAGCCAGGCAAAGTGGTGCACGCCTATATTCCCGGCTACTCTGGAGGTTGAGTTGGGAAGATCATTTGAGTCCAGGAGTTTGAGGCTGCAGTGAGCTATGATCACCCCATTGCGCTCCAGCCTGGGCAACAGAGTGAGACTCCGTCTTTAAAAAAACGCCTTTGTCTTCGTTTACCTCCCTACGCACACATATACCTTACCGTGGCATGGGTGTTCCCATTGCAATGCCGTATTTCCTCCAAAATGTCATTTTCTTTTAGAGAGCCTATCTCTATATGTTGTCTGGGTTGACTGTCTAAGATGGTCTCCCCCACACTCTGTTCCCTTCCCTGCTTTGTTTCTCTTCCTAGTACTTGGACGTGGCATTCTGTTCTACATTTGATTAGTTCTTTCTCTGAGACAGGATCTCGTTCTGTTACCAAGGCTGGAGTGCAGTGGTGTGATCACAGCTCACTGCAGCCTCAACCTTCCTGGGTTCAGGTGATCCTCCTGCCTCAGCCTCCCATGTAGTTGGGACTAAAGGTGCACGCCACCACGCCTGTAAAAAATATATATATATATAATTTTAATATTTTTTCTAGAGAAGGGGTTTCACCATGTTGGCCAGGCTGGTCTCGAACTCCTGACCTCAGGTGAGCCTCCCA
>NC_045452.1:26522488-26551536 GCF_002776525.5 Piliocolobus tephrosceles | reverse complement strand
ATATTTTTTCTAGAGAAGGGGTTTCACCATGTTGGCCAGGCTGGTCTCAAACTCCTGACCTCGGGTGATCCACCCACCTCGTCCCCCCAAAGTGTTGGGATGACAGGCGTGAGCCACTGCGCCCGGCCGGTTATTTCTTTATTATGTAGTTTAGTCAGGAATTCATGAATTCCCTGAGAAAGGAGAGTTGTCACTTTTCTTCCCCAGAGTATCTCTGGGTGTTAGGAAACAGTGTTCAGCAGGTATTAGAAGGTGCCTAATAGGTATTTGTTGAAAGAACGAGTGAGTAAATGAATAAATGACCCCATGGTGTGTGGTGCTGGCCACGTCATTTGCGGCACCCCCTGCTCCCCAGATTCACTCACTGCCCACTCTTGCTCCCTGAGGCTGACCTTGGTGGACGGCGTCCCCCACCTGGTTGCATTTGACCCATGGAGGCAGTGGCTAGAGATCAGCAGGAAAGAATGAGGCGCTTCTCCTCTCGCCCTCTGCTGACCCTCACAGTCCCCGTGGGTTGCCTGCTGACCACAGCTCGTGCCCGGATGCTCCGCCAGGCTTTAGCTCCACTGGCTTCCAGGGAAAGCACCATTTCCTTCCCTCCCTTCTGCAACCCCGCGCTGGTAGCAGCTTCCCTCTTCTGCTGGCCTCTGGCTCTCCCTAACCTGCCCATGCTTCTGTGAACATGAACCACCTGGTCAGCTCTGCCTTCTGCTGGGACCCTGACTGCAACAGGTAGATATTATTATTATTATTATTAAGATGGAGTCTCGCTCTGTCACCAGGCTGGAGTGCAGTGGCATGATCTCAGCTCACTGCAACGTCTGCCTCCTGAGTTCAAGGGATTCTCCTGCCTCAGCCTCCCGAGTAGCTGGGACTACAGGCGTGCACCACCGCGCCCAGCTCAGTTTTGCGTTTGTAGTAGAGACAGGGTTTCACCACGTTGGCCAGGATGGTCTTGATCTCTTGAACTCGTGATCTGCCCGCCTCGGCCTCCCAAAGTGCTGGGATTACAGATGTGAGCCACTGTGCCCAGCCAACAGATATATATTATTGTTGCCACTCTACAGAATTGGAAACTGAGGCTCAGAGAGGTTATATATCATGCCCACGGTCACGCAGCAAGTCCCGACAGAGCCAGGGTTGAACCCAGGCTGCCTGGCTTGGAGCCCATGCTGCTGGCTTTCAGAGGGTTTTGAGCTCTTCTCCTCTGAGGCGCCCAGGACTGGGGTCAACGTGAAGGCACCTCAGGTGACCCAGGAGGCAGCTGAGATCTGGACCCCCTCGAAGGCACGCGAGTGCCTGTCATAGCTCTGGCAGTGACCACGAGCCCATCGGCCTCTTCCTCCTTGTCACCCTGTGAGAGCTGAGCGTGTCTCTGGGGCCTGGCAGGAAACCGCAGCCTGTGTGTGTTTCTGCTGCTCCGTCACGTGAGGCTGTGGGAAGCTGCCAGGAGGCTCAGGCGAGGCCCCTGCCACAGCCACAGTGGCGGCCTGACCTCACATTTCTTTCCCTTCTCTGAGTGAGCAGATGTGGCCAGTGCCCACCAAGTGCCAGGACCGTCCTGACACCCTGAGGGTGAGGGGGGCACCGTGGCAATATATCAGAGGGAGAGGGCACAGGTCCTGCAGCTCGAATACTAAGGCCGAGTCCCTTCTTGAGGGACCCCAGACTCCTTTCTCCTGCAATGGCGACCATTGCACTTGCTAATTTCACAAGTTTATCCTTTAATTTGTTTGCCTATCCATTGGTGGATGGAGCCACTAAAACATAGTTAATGAGCCTTTGTTTATTGCCTACACCTAAGAAAAGAGCTTTGTGAATCTAAAGCCCTGTGTGAAATGTAGTTCTCGGATGGGGGAGTCTGGGTACCTCCTACCACCACCCCGTGCAGCCTAGGCCAAGAGGGCCTTTGGTGCCATTGAAGGACTGAGTGAAAATCTGATGTATCTGAGGGCTCTGTGCCCTGCGGGGCGCCCCTGGACCCTACCCTGTCCCCTGTGACCATAGTCAGGGAGAAAGGCCCAACAGTGCACAGTGGCTAACCCAGGACCACATCATGTGTTCGGCAGAACAATGGCCCTCTCCTCAAAGAAGTCCGTGTCCTGATCCCTGTAGCCTATGAATATGTGGCCTCACGCACTCCTTATGTGAGAGGAACTTTGCAGATGTGAATAAGGGTCTTGAGATAGGGAGAAGGTGCTGCATTCTCCCAGGCAGCCTGACGTCATCACAAGGGTCCTTATAAGAGGTGGGCAGGAGGGTCAGAGTGAGAAAAGGGCGAAATGACACTGGAAACAGAGAGATTGGAAGATGCCACCTCTGTGGCTTTGAAACTGGGGAAGGGGCCACAAGCCAAGGAATGCAGGTGCCTCTGGAAGCCAGAAAGGCAATGAGGGACCAGGTTCTCTCCTAGAGCCCCGGAAGGAGCACAGCTGCACCCATAGCACAGCCTCCAGAACTGTAAGAGAAGAAATTTATGTTTTATATTTGATTATTTTTTGAGACGGAGTCTCGCTGTGTCACCCAGGCTGGAGTGCAATGGTGTGATCTCAGCTCCCTGCAACCTCTACCTCCCAGGTTCAAGCAGTTCTCCTGCCTCAGCCTCCTGAGTAGCTGGGATTACCACGCCCGGATAAGTTTTGTATTTTTAGTAGAAACGGGGTTTTGCTATGTTGGCCAGGCTGGTCTCAAACTCCTGACCTCAAGTGATCCACCTGCCTCAGCCTCCCAAAGTACTGGGATTACAGGTGTGAGCCACTGTGTCCAGCCAAAATTTGTGTTGTTTTAAGCCTCTGTGTTTGTGGCTATTTGTTGGAGCGGCCACCAGAAACTAGGACATCGGGCAAGGCTGGGACTGGAACCTGGGTCTCCTGCCACCCAGCCTCTCTGCCCGGGGTGGGACCCCTGTTCCATGGCCTTCCGTCCAGGGCTCCTGGGCTGTGAGATTGCCCGGGTGCTTCGAGATTATTTTTCCTTCCACAGAGTGCTTAAAATGTTACAAAGAATATTATATGTATAAAAGAACTTGACTAAGGGTGGAAAAACCTCTCCCACGCTCACCAGCGTCGCCGGCGCTCAATGGCAGAACTGGAGCCTGGAAGCCCCTATGGGCTCCTCCCCAGGCAAATACTGTTCCATCCTCCTGGAGGTGCTTACCCACCTGAAGCATGTGCTTTACAGTTTTACACACATTTGTGCCCACAGGGCACCTTTCATGGGACTCTCGTGCCAGCCAGGGGCATGTGAGGAAGATGGAGATCCTGTCCCAAACCCCAGGGCTGCAGCGTCTCCTGAGAGAGGTGAAAATGACCTCAGAAGCCAGTTTCTGATGACAGACCGGGCAGGGAAGCAGCTCTCAGCCTCTGCCTGGGGCTCCTGGAACACCTGCTACCTCAACTCTCAGGCCTCACCCCTGCCAGTCCGACCACCCCGCCCCCTGCAGCTGCTGAATGGTCCTTCCTCTTGACTTGCAGATCTGACCTGTGATTGAAAGGTAGTGTCTGTGTAGCATTTTGTGATTTGAAGGGGAAATAAAATTTTCTGAATAATAATGACATGACGTTTGTGTGTATTTTCCCCATTGTGTGCTCTGCTTTTCTTTTGCATTTTAGCTTCTCAGACACGACCTTTGGTCTCAGATGCTCAGCTTGGTGGCACCACTTCACATGCAGGGGCGGAAGGAGGTGGCTCCTCAGTCCTGGCCCTGCAGGGGTGAATTCCAGAGCATAACAAGCAGGAGCAGCTGTTGCTGTGCCATCCTCACCTCCTTCTCTTCCCTTCTAGAGTGGAAAGTCCCTGAAAGCAAGGATCTTGGCTCTCAGCTCTGTGTATACAGCACAGGGCTTGGCACACAGTAGGTGCCTGGTGAATATCTGGGGAATGAAAGATACCTTGCAGATTCATATAAATGCATCACCTGTGCCTCAGAGTCGAGCACCACATCTGTGCATCACTCCTGTGCACCACACCCGTGCACCACACCTGTGCATCACTCCTGTGTCCCACATCTGTGCACATCACTCCACACCTGTGCATCACTCCTGTGCACCACATCCGTGTATAACTCCTGTGTATGTACCACACCTGTGCACATCTGTCCACCACACCTGTGTGCCCCATCTCTGCATCACTCCTGGGCATCACACCTGAGTACCACATATGTGCACCACACCTGTGTGCCGAGCTCAGGTTGGCAAGTGGAGTGAGAGTAGCCTGTGGGAGCTGGAAGAGACTCGGACTCCAACCAGGCCTGAGGACCCCACCCTCTGCTCCCAGCCCAGGGCTGGTTAGGGTGGGGGAGCTTGCCCCTCAGCTATGTCTCTCTCAGGAGGTTCTGGGCTTGTTTGGACTCTGGAAGTGCCAGCTCCGCCTCGGGGGCTGATATGGTTGGGGTGTTTCTCTCCTCCAAATCTCATGTTGAAAAGTGATTCCCAGTTCTGGAGCTGGGGGCTGGTGGGGGGCGATTGGGTCATGGGGGCAGATCACTCATGAATGGTTTAGCACCACCCCCTTGGTGATAGTTCCATGTTTCGTTGGTTCACAGGAGATCTGGTTGTTTAAAAGTCTGGAATGCCCCCTCCTTGCCTTCTTGCTTCCACTCTTATTGGGTGAGATGCCTGCTCCCCCTTTGCCTCTCACCATGATTGGAAGCTTCTTGAAGCCTCCCCAGAAGCAGCTGCTGGCACCAGGCTTCCTGTCCACCCTGTGAGACTGTGAGCCAATTAAACCTCTTCTCTTTATACATGACCCAGTCTCAGGTATTCCTTCCTAGTAATGCAGTCAGACTAACACAGGGCACTGCCCCGTGTCACAGAATGGGAATGGAGCCCATTCTCACAAACAAGGTCGGGAGGGCCTTTCCCTGGGGCCCACCCAGACCTCTCATGGGGGAGAGTCTGCTCCCGCTCCCAGCCATCCCCCAGGTCTCTGGGTTTCTGACGGCTCCTACATGCCAGCAGCCCCTCTGTCTCACCCCTGAGCCCTACGGGAGATCCAGAGCCCCCGAGACCTCAGGGCAGAGTGTGGCCCCTCCGCCATGCCCACACCTGAGCCCTCCTGCCCGAGCATGTTTGGTAATTTTCCTGAACATTGGAGGGGCCCTGGGGAGGGCCCACGTTGTGCACCCCATGGCCCTCCCCCATCTCTGGGGAGCTCTCCCTCTCCAAACACCAGCTTGTCTTCCTGTGGGCCACAAAAGTTTCAATGTGATAGAACAACAACATCAGACGAGGCCGCTCCGGGACTGTGACGGGTCAGGACAAAAGCAAGACCCCCCGTCATCGTGTCTGAGCTCAGGCGGCTGCAGGAACATCATCCAAGCCACCGTAAGTCCAAACTCCCCGTGTCTCAGCAAACAGGAGTCAGGGCAGCTGCTTCCCCAGTCACAGCCTGAGCCTCACTGTGGGCTCCCTGCCACATAGACAAGGTTTGCTAAGACCCCAGATCAGGCCGGGTGCGGCGGCTCACACCCATAATCCCAGCACTTTGGGAGGCCAAGGTGAGTGGATCACCTGAGGTCAGGAGTTTGCAACTAGCCTGGTTGACACGGTGAAACCCCATCTCTACTAAAATACAAAACTTAGCTGGGTGGGCATGGTGGCGGGCGCCTGTAGTTCCAGCTACTTGGGAGGCTGAGGTGGGAGAATCACTTGAACTCGGGAGGTAGAGGTTGCAGCGAGCTGAGATCATGCCACTGCACTCCAGCCTGGGCAACAGAGCAAGAGTCTGTCTCAAAACAAAGAAAGAAAAAACACAAAAACACCCGGGTCAGAGAATGAGCCCAGCTTCCCGAGAGCATTCAATCCAGAGTGGGGCCCGGAGCTTGCACCTTCCCCAAATAGCCCAGCACAAGCCCAAACCCTCTACCAAGCCCTTCCCAGCCCCCCTTATTGAGCTGCCCCGTGCTTCCAATGGCCATGTGCTCCTTCTCACTGCAGCCAGGGATAGGTCCAAGCTGCCCACCCACAGGGCTGCTCCTGGTGATCCCTGGAGGGAGGGCTTTGGCAGTGAGGAGCCTCTCCTGGGGCCCCCAAGAGGCAGCCTTCTCCTTCTGTCCCCAGACTGTGGGGAAGAGGGCAGGAGAGGAGTGAGCAGCTTGTACCCCAGGCTGGTGGCTGTGCCTGTTGTCCAGTTGACCATCTGTGGCTGTGGTGACAGGACCCGGCAGGCTCGCTGGGGGAGGAGACCCAATCCTGGGCAGTGGGCATCCTTGCCAGGCTGGGCTGGAGGAGTGGGAGCTCTAGCAGAGAGCTGCCAGCCTCCTGGCCCTGTCCCACTGGCTCTGGCTTCAGCATAGACTCATCTGCTCCCAGTACTCGTCCCAGGGGAAAGCCAGGCTGCCTTCTGTCTTCTGCCTGGACCGCCGGATCCCACTGGCCACAGGGGCTGAGTCTTTGGTGCAGTTTGAGGAGTGTTTGCTGGGTGCTGAGCTCTGAGTTTGGGGCTGGGGTGCAGGTGGGAGTCGGACCTGCCTTGGGGACCTTCCAGGCCAGGAAAGCCAGAGCTGGAAGTGTGACGAAGGTTGTAATACCGGAAGCCAGAAAGGGTCTTGGGAGCTGGAGCTGGAGGCCTCCCCTCTCCTCCCAATAGTTCAGTAGCTTCCCTCAAAGAGCAGATCTCAGGTTTGGGACTCCTGGACCAGTGCGCATCCCACAGGCTCCCTTGAGCCTGGAACCTCTGGCCCTCCTTGCTCAAGGGTTCTGGGTGGGTGGGTTGCCTGCCTATGAGGGTCTGCGGCTCAGGTCCAGGCCCTGAGCCAAGGCAGCGGTGCTGGAGAGGATGAACTCAGCAGAACCCGACCTGCCGCGATGTGGGCCAGATTCTATTTCCTGAGGCCCTCATCCTGGGGACAGTCACTCACTCCTCCCCGTGGGAATGGCTCTGGCTGCTCTGCTGCCCCTCCCACACCACAGGGGGTATAACGTGGGGATAAAAGGAGTCTGGGCTGAGGCTTTTCACTTGCAGCCAGTCCCTGCCCCCCACCCCTCCAGTGTGCACTCCGAGAACCTGGCAGCGAGCCCCTGCACTCAGCCCAAACATCCTGTACCAGGGAGTGGGATTAGCCATGAGGTCGGCGGCCGGGCAGTCCCGCCAACAATCTGTCTTCAATTGCTGCTCTCAGGTTTCCCAACCAGAACAATCCTTGCCTGTGTAGGGAACCCAGGCTTGGTCTGCCTTAAAATAATTCAGCATCCTTGGTGGCCTTCTGGGTGAAGACAGCTCCTGAAGCCCTTCCCCCTTTCAGCCTTCCAGGACTACCCTGGACACCCCCTTTGCCAATTCAATGCTTTCTCCCTGGAGCCAAGCCCCGGGTGGTGTTTTGTAGACTCCTTAGCGTCTTCTACATGGATGATCAAGCTGTCAGGGCATAGAGACTGGTTAGGGCCTCTGGGATGAGGTGGAGTGGAAGTGACAAGAGATGACCTCCCTGCCTTGTTCCTGAGCCCTGGAGAAAGCCTGTAGTCTCTCATCATTCACTGTGACTTTAGCTGTAAGTTTTCTCCAGGCTTCTTTCCGGGTTGGTGAAGTTCCTTTCCATTCCTAATTTGCTGAAAGATTAAAAACATTGTTTTTGCATCTATTGAAATCAATTCTTTATTTTATTAATGAGGCAAATCACATTGACTGATTTCAAATATTCAAGTAACCTTACATTTCTGGGAGAAATCGCATTTGGCCAGGATTCTTCATCTTTTGTATATATTGGGAGATTCCATGGACTACAATTGTGTTGAGGCTATGTTGAGGGATACTGGTCTATAATTTTCTTTCTTTTTTCCCCTCCCCTCCCCTTCCCTTCCCTCCCCTCCCCTACACTTCCTTCTCTCTTTTGCTCTCTCCCCTCCCTCCCCCCCTCCCTCCCTCCCTCCCTCCCTTCCTTCCTTCCTTCCTTCCTTCCTTCCTTCCTTCCTTCCTTCCTTCCTGTCTCTCCTTCCTGTCTCTCCTTCTTTCTTTCCTGTTTCCAAAAGACTGGTTAAATTATTTCTTCCTTAAATATGTGCTAGAGGCTGGGTGTGGTGGCTCATGCCTGTAATTCCAGCACTTTGGGAGAGTGAGGCAGGTGGATTGCTTGACATCAGGAGTTGGAGACCAACCTGGCCAACATGGCGAAACCCCATCTCTACTAAAAATACAAACATTAGCCAGGTGTGGTGGTGCACACCTGTAATCCCAGGTACTCCGGAGGCTGAGGCAGGAGAATCACTTGAACCCGGGAGGCAAAGGCTTCAGTGAGCCGAGATCACACTACTGTACTCCAGTATGGGTGACAGAGTGAGACTCCGTCTCAAAAACAAAACAAAAAAAACAAAACAAAAAAAAATGTGTGCTAGAAAAGCCATTAGAATGAGTTTTCTTTGTGAGGTAGTTTTAATTACAAATCTAAATTTCCTTACTAAATATAAGGTCTTCAGATTTTTTAGTTACTCCTATGTCAGATTTGGTAAGTTATGTTTTTCAAGGAATTTATTACTTTTACATGTGTTGTCAAATTTATTGCTGTGAAGTTGTTCATAATGTTCCCCTATTATTATTATTATTATTATTACTTTTTTTTTTTTTTAAGACAGAGTCTCACTCTTCTGCCCAGGCTGGAGTGCAGTGGTGTGATCTTGGCTCACTGCAACCTCTGCCTCCCAGGTTCAAGCAATTCTCCTGCCTCAGCCTCCCGAGTAGCTGCGGTTACAGGCACCCACCACCACACCCAGCTAATGTTTTGGTATTTTTAGTAAAGACAGGGTTTCATCCTGTTGGTCAGGCTGGTCTTGGACTCCTGACCTCAGGTGATCCACCTCCCTTGGCCTCCCAAAGTGCTGGGATTACAGGTGTGAGCCTCTGTGCCTAGCCTCCCCTATTATTATCTTCTTAATGTCTATAGACTCTTATCGGGGGAAACCCCACCCTCGATATTTATTGTGGGTTCTATTTCTCTAAGTGTCTCAGCTGGTTTGAGAAATAAAGGGAAAGAGTACAAGAGAGAGACATTTTAAAGCTGGGTGTCCGGGGGAGACATCACACGTCAGCAGTTTCCGTGATGCTGCCCAAGCTGTAAAACCAGCAAGTTTTTATTAGCAATTTTCAAAAGGGGAGGGAGTGCACGAATAGGGTGTGGGTCACAGAGATCACATGCTTCACAAGGTAATAAAATATCACAAAGCAAGTGGAGGCAGGGTGAGATCACAGGACCACAGGATGGGGTGAAATTAAAATTGCTAATGCAGTTTCAGGCACACATTGTCATTGATAACATCTTATCAGGAGACAGGGTTTGAGAGCAGACAACCTGTCTGACCAAAATTTATTAGGTGGGAATTTTCCTCCTCCTAATAAGCCTGGGAGCGCTACAGGAGACCGGGGCTTATTTCATCCCATTGGCTTTGACCGTAAAAGGCAGCTGCCTTAAGGGCGCCATCTATAGACCTACCCTCAGGGCGCATTCTCTTTCTCAGGGATGGTCCTTGCTGAGAAAAAGAATTCAGCAATATTTCTCCTATTTGCCTTTGAAACAAGAGAAATACGGCTCTGTTCAGTCCGGCTCACTGGCAGTCAGAAGTCTTTTCTCTCTTGTTCCCTGAGCAGTGCTGTTATCCTGTTCTTTTTTCAAGATGCTCAGATTTCATATTGTTCAAACACATATGCTCTAGAAATGATTTGTGCAGTTAACGCAATCATCACAGGGTCCTGAGGCGACATATATCCTCCTCAGCTTACAAAGAAGATGACAGGATTAAGAGATTAAAGTAAAGACAGGCATAGGAAATCACAAGGGTATTGATTGGGGAAGTAAAACATGTCTATGAAATCTTAACAATGTATGTTCATCTGCCGTGGCTTCAGCTGGTCCCTCTGTTCAGGGACCCTGACTTCCCGCAACAGAATCTGTAATGATATCCCCTCTTTCTTTCCCAGTATTGTTACTTTGTGTTTTCTCTCTTTTTCTTGGACGATGTTATCAGGTTTTTAGTTACGCTGTTAATCTTTTCAAAAAGCCAAGGAACCGGGCCGGGCGCGGTGGCTCAAGCCTGTAATCCCAGCACTTTGGGAGGCCGAGACGGGCGGATCATGAGGTCAGGAGATCGAGACCATCCTGGCTAACCCGGTGAAACCCCGTCTCTACTAAAAAGTACAAAAAAACTAGCCGGGCGAGGTGGCAGGCGCCTGTAGTCCCAGCTACTCGGAGGCTGAGGCAGGAGAATGGCGTAAATCCGGGAGGCGGAGCTTGCAGTGAGCTGAGATCGGGCCACAGCACCCCAGCCTGGGCGGCAGAGCGAGACTCCATCTCAAAAAAAAAAAAAAAAAAAAAAAAGCCAAGGAACCAACAATTGGGTTTTGTTCATTTTTGTATTCGTTTACTATTGCTGCTGTAACACAGGACTACCAACTTAATAACTTCAGTCAACAGAAATTTATTATCTATGGTTTTGAAGGTTAGAAGTCTAACATGGGCCTCACTGGCTCAAATCGAGATGTTTGCAGGGCTGTGTCCCTTTCTGGAGGCTCTCATAGAGAATCCCTCCCCTGTTTCTTTCAGTTTTTAGAGGCTGCCCACATTTCTTGGTTCATGTGCCCTTCCCTCCATCTTCACAGCCAGCAATGGTGAGCTGAATCCTCTTCACATCTCATCATTGCCCTCTTCTGCCTCTATTTCTTTTTCTTTTCTTTTTTTTTTTTTTGAGACAGAGTCTGACTCTGTCGCCCGGGCTGGAGTGCAGTGGCTGGATCTCAGCTCACTGCAAGCTCCGCCTCCCGGGTTTACGCCATTCTCCTGTCTCAGCCTCCCAAGTAGCTGGGACTACAGGCGCCCGCCACGTCGCCCGGCTAGTTTTTTGTATTTTTTAGTAGAGACGGGGTTTCACCGTGTTAGCCAGGATGGTCTCGATCTCCTGACCTCGTGATCCGCCCGTCTCGGCCTCCCAAAGTGCTGGGATTACAGGCTTGAGCCACCGCGCCCGGCCTTCTGCCTCTATTTCTACTCCCTTTTTTTTTTTTTTTTTTTTTGAGAAGGAGTCTTGCTTTGTTGCCCAGGCTGCAGTGCAGTGGTGTGATCTCGGCTCCGTGCAACCTCCATCTCCCGGATTCAAGTGATTCTTCTGCCTCAGTCTCCCCCAGTAGCTGGGATTACAGGCATGCTAGATATATGTAGTATTTTTAGTAGAGATGAAGTTTCACCACCTTGGCCAGGCTGGTCTCGAACTCCTGACCTCAAATGATCCACTTGCCTCAGCCTCCCAAAGTGCTGGGATCACAGGCATGAGCCACCATGCCTGGCCTCTACTTCCACTTTTAAGAACCTTGTGATTACATTGGGCCCACCCAAATAATTCAGGACAATCTCCCTATTTTAGCAGCCTTAATTTAACCTGCAATCTTAATACCTCTTTACCATGAATTGTAACATGTTGACAGACTCTAGGGACATGGGCATCTTTGAGGGGCCATGGTTTTGTCATAATTTTCTCTATCTTTTTGTTTGTAATTTTATTCATTTTCTGTCTTATCTTTATTTCCATCCTTCTGCTTATATTGGGTTTAATTTAATCTAACTTAAGTTCAAATTATTTATTTATTTATTTTTTTGAGACAGAATCTTGCTCTGTTGCCCAGGTTGGAGTGCAGTGGTGTGATCTCAGCTCACTGCAGCCTTAACCTCCTGGGCTCAAGCCATCCACCCACCTCGGCCTCCCAAGTACCTGGTACTACAGGCATGTGCCACCACACCTGCCTACTTTCTAAATTTTTGGTAGAGACAGGTTTTTGTTGTGTTCCCCAGGCTGGTCTTGAACTCCTGCGCTCAAGCAATCTGCCGCCTCAGCCTCTCAACATGCTGGGATTATAAGTGTGAGCCACTGTGCCTGGCCTAATTTTTATTTTTGTTTATTTATTTTTTTGAGACAAGGTCTCAACTCTGTCACCCAGGCTGGAATCCAGTGGTGTGCTCATGGCTCATTGCAGCCTCTACCTCCTGAGCTCAAGTGATCCTCCCACCTCATCCTTCCAAAGAGCTGGGACTACAGGTGCACCCCATCACGCCTGGCTAATGTTTTAATGTTTTTGTAGAAACAGGGTCCCACTATGTTGCCCAGGCTGGTCTTGAGCTTCTGGGCTCAAGTGATCCTCCTGCCTCAATTTTATTTTATTTTTATTTTTATTTTATTTTATTTTTTGAGACAGAGTATTGCTCTGTCACCCAGGCTGGAGTGCAGTGGTGCGATCTCGGCTTACCGCAAGCTCTGCTTCCTGGGTTCATGCCATTCTCCTGCCTCAGCCTCCTGAGTAGCTGGGACTACAGGCGCCTGCTACCACATCTGGCCAATTTTTCATATTTTTAGTAGAGATGGGGTTCATCGTGTTAGCCAGGATGGTCTTGATCTCTTGACCTCGTGATCCACCTGCCTCGGCCTCCCAAAGTGCTGGGATTACAGGTGTGAACTATCACGCCCGGTCTATTTTATTTTTATAGCTCCTTTTATATATTTTTTGAGACAGAGTCTTGCTCTATCACCCAGGTTGAAGCACAGTGGTGGGATCACAGCTCACTGCAAACTCTTCCTCCCAGGTTCAAGTGATTCTTGTGTCTCAGCCTCCCGAGTAGCTGGGATTACAGGCATCCACCACCAGGCTCGGCTAATTTTTGTATTTTTAGCAGAGGTGAGGTTTTGCCATGTTGGCCAGGCTGGTCTCTAACTCCTGGCCTTGGTCTCCCAAAGCACTGGGATTATATGTGTGAGCCACTGGATCTGGCCTTTTATACCTTCTTTCAATTATTGAGCTTGTTCTTTTTTTTTTTTGAGATGGAGTCTTGCTCTGTCGCCCAGGCTAGAGTGCAGTGTCCGGATCTCAGCTCACCGCAACCTCTGCCTCCTGGGTTCACGCCATTCTCCTGCCTCAGCCTCCCGAGTGGCTGGGACCACAGGCGCCCACCACCTCGCCCGGCTAATTTTTTGTATTTTTAGTAGAGACGGGGTTTCACCGTGTTAGCCAGGAGGGTCTCGATCTCCTGACCTCGTGATCCGCCCGTCTCGGCCTCCCAAAGTGCTGGGATTACAGGCTTGAGCCACCGCGCCCGGCCTTTTTTTTCTTTAGACAAAGTCTTGCTCTTGTTGTCCAGACTGGAGTGCAGTGGTGCAATCTCCACTCACTGCAACCTCAGCCTCCCAGGTTCAAGCCATTCTGCCTTAGTAGGAGTTGCTGGGGTTATAGGCGTCTGCCATGATGCCTGGCTAATTTTTTGTTTTCTGTTTTTTTTTGAGCTGGAGTTTCGCTCTTATTGCCCAGGCTGGAGTGCAGTGGCGCAATCTTGGCTCACTGAAACCTCCTCCTTCTGATTTCAAGCGATTCTCCTGCCTCAGCCTCCTGAGTAGCTGGGATTACAGGCATGTACCACCATGCCTGGCTAATTTTTGTATTCTTAGTAGAGACCGGGTTTCATCATGTTGGCCAGGCTGGTCTCCAACTCCTAACTTTGTGATCCACCTGCCTTGGCCTCTCAAAGTGCTGGGATTACAGGTGTGAGCCACCGTGCCTGGCCATTTTTTTTTGTAATTTTAGTAGAGATGGGGTTTCACTATGTTGGCCAGCTGGTCTCGAACTTATGGCCTCAGGTGATCCACCTGCCTCGGCCTCCCAAAGTGTTGCAATTATAGACGTAAGCCACTGCGCCCAGTCAATTACCACCTTTTAATTGGAGCATTCATTCCATTTACATTTAACATAGTTACTGACATAGTTGGATTTAGGCCCACCACCTGTTATTTATTTTATTTTCATCTTCATCAACCCCTTCATCATGTCCCAATTCTTCTTCCTCCTCACTGATTTCGTCTTCACCTTCCTCACAGTCAACATCTTCATTTTCTTTCTTTTTTTTTTTTTGAGACGGAGTCTCGCTCTGTCGCCCAGGCTGGAGTGCAGTGGCCGGATCTCAGCTCACTGCAAGCTCCGCCTCCCGGGTTGACGCTATTCTCCTGCCTCAGCCTCCCGAGTAGCTGGGACTACAGGCGCCCGCCACGTCGCCCGGCTAGTTTTTTTGTATTTTTTAGTAGAGACGGGGTTTCACCGTGTTAGCCAGGATGGTCTCGATCTCCTGACCTCGTGATCCGCCCGTCTCGGCCTCCCAAAGTGCTGGGATTACAGGCTTGAGCCACCGCGCCCGGCCGAGCCTACCAGTATTTTTAAAGGGTCTTTTTGCTGAATCTAAAATTCCAGTCTGACAGTCCCCTGCTGTCCCCACCCCCTGCACTGCTTTAAAGACATTGTTCCATTGTCTTCTGGATTCTCTTGTTTCTGATGAGTAGCAAGCTGTCATTTTTGTTGCTATTCTCCTGTATGTTATACGCCGTTTCTGTCTGGCTGCCTGTAAAACTTTCTCCTTAGTTTTGGTTTTTAGCAGCTTAGCTAAAATATGTCTATGTTGGTTGCTTTGTATTCATTATTTGAATTTTTCTAAACTTCTTACATCCATGGGCTGATGTTTTTGCTAGATGCAAACTTGCATTGTGGATAATTGCATTTGAAACATTTTTAGTCATTATTTTCACTTTTTTTTCATTTGTTTTTCTGTCTTCTATCTATCTGTCTTTCTTTTTTCTTTTTCTATCTTTCTTTCTTTCTTTTTTTTTTTTTTTTTAGATGGGGTCTTGTTCTGTCGCCCAGGCTGGAGTGCAATGGTATAATCTTGGCTCACTGCAACCTCCACCTCCTGGGTTCAAGTGATTCTCCTGCCTCTGCCTCTGAAGTAGCTGGGATTACAGGCATGTGCCAAGATGCCTGGCTAATTTTTGTATTTTTAGTAAAGATGGGGTTTTACCATGTTGGCCAGGCTTGTCTTAAACTCCTGACCTCAGGTGATCCACCCCTCTCGACCTCCCAAAGTGCTGGGATTATAGGCGTGAGCCACCATGCCTGGCCCTGTCTTCTATCTTTCTAAGACTAATATTTGTTGGATTGTTTTTTTTTTGAGACATTGTCTCACTCTGTCACTCAGGTTGAAGTGCAGTGGCATGATCACGGCTCACTGCTGTCGCTACCTCCCAGGCTCACATGATCCTCCCTCCCACCTCAGCCTCCCAAGTAGCTGGGACTACAGGTGTGTGCCACCATGCCTGGCTCATTATTTTTCTTCATAGAGATGAGGTCTTTCTATATTGCCTAGGTTGGTGTCGAACTCCTGAGCTCAAGCAATCTGCCCGCCTTGGCCTCCCGAAGTGCTGGAACCACAGGCGTGAGCCACCATGTCTCTCCCATATTAGTGTTCTAATTCAAACAACACTCTTCTTACTCAGCCCTCGATGGAGGCGGCGTTCTGGGGGCACCACACCCCCCAGGGTCCTTCTATCTCTGCCTCTGTCCTCTCCTGGCCTCCCTTCAGAGGCTCTCCAAAGCCCTTCTGGTCCAGCTCCTGTCCCTGAGCCACCGACACCTGTTCTCCTGGAGAAGGAAGAAGGCGGCCTGGCACCTTTATCTGGGTGTTCAGTGCCGGGGCTGCCAGGGTCTTAGCATACTCACTGCGTCCATCTGTCTCTGGCATGCACGCCACCGCTCGCTCACACGCCCAGTTGTTTACCAAGAAAGACCAAGCAGAGTAGCAGAGAGATTCCTGGGGGAGGAATCAGGGCATGAATGGGTGTCCACTTCTCGTCTGCCTGTCTCTGTCCGTGCAGTCTAAAGCAAGTCATGCCACGTCTCTGAGCCCAGGATTTCCCTCCCGATTCTGGGATGAGAGGAATGATGTTTCCTTCCTGAAAAGCTGGGAGGATTGGATGAGGGAGCAGAGACTGGGAAGGCCTGGCCTGAGATGTCCACTGAGCCAGCCAGCCTTGGCCCTGGAGGCCATCTCCCCAGGCTGGAGGCTGGGGACCCCCATGAACCTCGGGTCAGCAGCATTAGTGAGAGGCTTGGGCTTAGATGGGAACAACCTCCTAGACATCAGCAGAAAGCCAGTCAGGAGGATGTTAAGTTGGGGAGGTGCAGCCTGAGGTCTGGGGCCCAGGTCCCCACCTGTGTGAGCCAGGGGTAGGATTGGCCCCTCTGAGTAATTGGGGAATCTAAGGCTGCAGCTGTCCTTCTGGAAAAGCAGACACAGCACTTCTGCTCTGTGTGTGTGACCTGCTGCAGCCCCCGCCCTGCCCTCTGAGGTCCTCCCCTTCCTTGACCCTCTTGACTGAGCCTGGTGAGGACGCGGCCCTTGTTTCCCATCCCTGGGACTGGAACCCTGACTGTCTCCTCCTTCCCTCCCTCCTTCCTTCATTCCTTCCTTCCCCACTTACCTACATCTAGCTGCAGACCTGTCTCTCCAAGCCTCAGGCTCCTTACTTGTAAAATAGACTAAGCTGGGCGTGGTGGCTCACACCTGTAATCCCAGCACTTTGGGAGGTCAAGGCGGGCGGATCAGTTGAGGTCAGGGGTTCGAGACCAGCCTGGCCAATGTGGTGAAACCCCGTCTCTACTAAAAATAGAAAAATTAGCCTGGTATGGTGGTGCGTGTCTGCAATCCCAGCTACTCAGGATGCTGAGGTAGCAGAATCATGTGAGCCCAGGAGGCGGAGGTTGCAGTGAGCTGAGATCATGCCACTGCACTGTAGCCTGGGTGACAGAGCGAGACTCCATCTGGAAAAAAAAGATAACTTGTAAAACAGACTAACGTTATCTACCCTGAACATTTGTCATAGGGATGAAATCAGACTCTGGCCACAGAGCCTTGGGGCAGGGGCTGGCACCTGGTGGGCACAGTGTGGACTGCTTCACATGTGCCAGTTCAGGGAGCTAGGCACAGGGGTCTCTGCCCTTGCTGTTGAAGAGGTAGCCCCTTTTCAACAGGTTTTTAAAGACAACAGCACTTAAGACTGATGAGGGGCCGGGGGCCGTGGTTCCTGCCTGTAATTCCAGCACTTTGGGAAGCCAAGGCAGGAGGATGGCTTGAGGCCAGGAATTTAAGACCAGCCTGGGCAACATGGTGAAACCCCATCTCTACAAATAATATAATAATAAAAAAGCTGGGAGTGGCAATGCATGCCTGTAGCTCCAGCTATTCAGGAGGCTGAGGTGGGAGGACTGCTTGAGGCCCAGGAGTTTGAGGCTGGAGTGAGCTGTGATAACACCACTACACTCCAGCCCAGGTGACAGAGCCAAAACCCTGTATCTAAAAAAAAAAAAAAAAAAAAAAAAAAAATTGGCCAGGTTTAGTGGCTCATACCTGTAATCCCACTTGAGGTCAGGAGTTTGAGACCAGCCTGGTCAACACGGTGAAATGCTGTCTACTAAAAATACCCAAATTAGCCAGGCGTGGTGGTGGGTGCCTGTAATCCCAGCTACTCAGGAGGCTGAGGTGGGAAAATCGCTTGAACCTGGGAGGCAGGGGTTGAGATCATGCCACTGCACTGTATCCTGGGTGACAGAGCGAGACTCCGTCTGGAAAAAAAAAAGATAACGTGTAAAATAGACTAATGTTATCTACCCTAACGTTACCGCACCGCTGCACCCCAGCCCAGGCGACAGAGTGAGACTGTCTCAAAAAAAAAATAAAAGTTGACTATGATGGGAATCTATCAGAGGAAATGATGTAGATTCCAGGGCTGGGAGTTCCAACTATGGTCAGACAGGAGACCTGGGGGAGGTGGCTGAAGGATGCTGCTTGTTTAAAATCAGCTTGCTCCCCATTTCCCTGCCCCGCCGGTACTGCTGAGCCCTGCTCTGCCGCCGTCTCCCCCTTGTCCTCCCCCATCTGCTGGTCTGACCTCACTTTGGTAGAAACTGGTGACTAGCTCGGGAGGCCACTCTCAGGCTGGAGCTAACTCTGACTAACTGCTTCTAACTCGCTTGGCCTTGAGAAAGCCCTGCCCTTCTCTGCACTGTCAGCTGAGAGGGTCGGGCCTAGACAGTCTAGCTTCTTTTTTTTTTTTTTTCCGAGACTGAGTCTCGCCCTATCACCCAGGCTGGAGTGCAATGGTGAGATCTTGGCTCACTACAACCTCTGCCTGCCGGGTTCAAACAATTCTCCTGCCTCAGCCTCCTGAGTAGCTGGGATTACAGGCAGGTGTCACCATGCCTGGCTAATTTTTTGTATTTTTAGTAGAGACAGGGTTTCACCATGCTGGCCAGGCCAGTCTTGAACTCCTGACCTCATGATCCCCGCCTCAGCCTCCCAAAGTGCTGGGATTACAGGCGTGGGCCTGGCTGACCCAGCCTGTACATGCCCAGCCTGACAGTCCAGCTTCTTAAGTTTTGAAATCCGTGGAACCCTTTTTTCAATCTTGGGTGGAAGTCAAATATGTAGCAATGACATGGGAGCATTTATAAATATTTTAATCAACTGGTGTAAACATTTCCCCTACAAGGGGTGGTGGATGCCACCATGACACTGTAGCCAATTATGGCACAGGGGAGACCCGAAATAAAGGCACAAGAGATGGGAGGGTCCCGGATCCCGGCGTAGCCACTGGGTCTTGGGTCCTGTTACTCACCATCACCGTGGAGCCGTGGAGGACGATGCTTTCTTCCCGCCTCATGTCTTCCTGTGTGTGTTTGGAGGAAGCACCAACTGCTCTTTGCCCCAGATGGTCTTTTCGCGGATTTTGCAGAGTGATGCGTTCGTTTCCTAGGGCCGCTGAAACTAATTACCCAAATTGGGCAGCTGAACACTACAAAGGTGAATCCGCTCACAGCTCTGGAGCCAAAAGTTCAAATCAAAGCGACGACAGGGCTTCACTCCATCTGACGGGTCCACGGGGGGGGTCCCTCCTGGCCCCTCCAGGTGCTGCTGATGGTTGTCCATCCTGGGCTTATCCTGATTTGTGGCCGCATCACTCCAGTCTCTGCCTCTGTCTCATGCGGCCGTCTTCCCACGGCGTGAATGAGTCCAAACTTCACCCCCTCACAAGGACGGCACTCATGTTAGATTGAGCGCCCACTCTACTCCAGGATGACCTCGTCTTGACTTGGTGACATCTGCAAAGACTATTTCCAAAGACAGTTGAATCTTGGACAACTTGGGGGTTAGGGGTGCTGACTTCCTTGTGCGGTCAAAAATCTACTTGTAACTTTGGACTCTCCCCAGACTTAACTACTAAGAGCCTGCTATTTGTTTGTTTGCTTGTTCTGAGATGGAGCCTCGCTCTGTCTTCCAGGCTGGAGTGCAATGGCGCGATCTCTGCTCACTGCAAGCTCCACCTCCCGGGCTCAAGTGATTCTCGTGCCTCAGCCTCCCGAGTAGCTGGGATATGCCCATCGAGACCCGCATCCCAGGCTCTGTCATTACCTGGCTTCGACGGAAGCATTTCCCACATTCCCCTGGCTGCTTTTGTCTTTACATTTTACTTTATTCAACAAACTCTAACCAAAAACTCCATTCCTCTCCTTCCTAAATCGCATGCATGCACTCACTGACCCAGGCCCAGTGGTGGGCGCTGGGGGTTCACACACAGTTAAGTCAGGTCCCAGGCCCATTGGTCACCACAACCATAGCCCCTGAGGGGAGATGACGCCCGGGCTCCAGTGAAGAGGGGAGAAGGCGGCCTGAAAAGGGGCTGCTGGGCTGGAGCCAAGGCTGGGGCAGGCAGCAACCTCGTACAAACTCTGGCACTGTGTGAGGAAGTCACAGTTTAGTTTGTATACACCATGTGGGAGGGGTTGTTGCCCCATTTCACAGCTGAGAAAAGTGAGGCTCAGGCGGGGCACAGTGACTCACCCCTGTAATCCCAGCACTCTGGGAGGCCGAGGCGGGTGGATCACTTGAGGTCAGGAGTTCAAGACCAGCCCGGCCAACAGGGTGAAACCTCGTTTCTACTAAAAATACAAAAATTAGCCAGGCATGGTGGTGTGCACCTGTAATCCCAGCTACTCAGGAGGCTGAGGCAGGAGAATTGCTTGAACCTGGGAGGTGGAGGTTGTAGTGAGCTGAGATCACACCACTGCACTCCAGCCTGGGCGACATGGTGAAATCCTGTCTCTACAAATAATACAAGAATTAGCCTGGTGTGGCGGTGTGTACCTGTAGTCCCAGATACTGGGGAGGTTGAGGTGGGAAGATTACTGTTGACGCTACAGTAAGCCAAGATCGTGCTACTGCACTCCAGCCTGAGCAACAGAGCAAGACCCCAACTCAAAAAACAAACAAACAAACAAACAGAAACAAAAAAAGGAAAGAGAATATTGTTTTAATTTAAAGAAAAAAATATTTTAAAGAAAAGAGGCTTCGAGAGCCCGGCAAGCCAGAGTTCCAGAGAATATCTGTAACATCTGTGAACCCTCCAGATTCAGGCGCAGTCACCCCGCCCCTGAGAAGCTCACAGCCAGGGGGCCTGCGTCGCAGGGCTCTCCCTGTTCTGCTGCTGAGCCCTGCCCCTCCATGGACCCATTTTGAAAGCATGGTAACTGAGGTTCATAGAGGCAGCATTAGAACCTGCAGCTTCCTACTTGGAAGCCCTTGCTCTGCATGAAGCCATCCCCATTCCTGGCAGCAGTTTTCCATCTTCCAGGTTGACTATTGGTCCAAGCATTTTGCATCCATTAGCCTGGCTGGGGTCAAACTCAATGACTCTATGGAGCCTGTAAGGAAATGGGGAGGTGGGCTCAGAGCAGCCACCCTTTCTGCCCCCGAGGGGGTTAACTGCCAAAACCTGAACATCAAGGTCAGACCGGGGCTGTCGGGTCCAGATATCTCCTAATCATGCCTCTGGAGCTCTGGGAGTCCCCAAGGGGCCCCTGGCATTGGGGGAGGGAGCAGGCAGGGCTCTGGGCCCACCTCAGTTTTAACAGAACCATCAGATGAGCTGTGGGATGTCAGCAGGATGCCAGCTGTTCCCTGGCGTGGCACTCACCCTCATCTTGCCTTCCCACATGCCCATGCCAACCTGGTGGCAGATCCCAGCCCCTCTCAGGGTCACCCCCAGTCCCCTGCACAAAGTGTCAGTGAGCAGGGTGAGCTCGGCTGAGGATCTGTGGCCCAGGCCAGGAGGGGCTCTGCACACCCACCACATGGCCAGCAGGGACAATATGGCCAGCAGGGACAATGCCCCCTTAGCGTCTCCCTCCCCGACCCCTTCCCGACTCCTCAGAGCCTCCCGGACAGCTCTTGCCACTCCTCCTCGCTGCCTCTCTTCTCTTTCCTCCTCGAGTTTCACCCCCACGATTCTCACACTCTCCTCCTCTGTAAGGTTGTAAAGCCATTCCCTCAGCCACAGGTCCTACTCACCAAGAACTGTGAAGGACGTGAGATTGTACCCTATTTGCGAGGTAAGAAAAGAGCCTGCCTCCGTTCCATAAATTCTGGCAGAAGATATGAGATTCCTGGGTCAGAAACAAGAAACAGTTCATGACCCACGGCAGCAATGGGAGCCACAGTATCTACATTTTTATGGGCCAGTTCCAAGAATAACACAAATAGGGCCCAATGGCAGCTTTGTACTCAGTGGATTGTGTTTTAGGGGAGGAGTCTTAAGTTCAGAGAACCTGAATCTTGAGCTCAGAGAACCTGAATCTTTTATCACAGGTGGTGAGCGTGCCTGCCGTTTACTCTGCAGAGAAAATGTAGCTCCAGAGTTGCAGGCTGTTTACTTATACTGTGTTGACTTTCGTCCTCCAAAAATTCCTGGCCACCTGGAAGCTATGAATGTGACCTTATAGTTGGTCCTCGAACCACATGGACTTGAACTGCTTGGATCCACTTATATGTGCATTTTCTTCCACCTTTGCCAAACCTGAGACAGCAAGACCAATCCTCCTCTTCGTCCTCCTCCTCCTCAGCCTACTGAACAGGAAGATGACAAGGATGGACACCTTTATGATGATCCATTTCCACTTACTGAATTGTAAATCCATTTTCTCTTATTTATGGTTTTCTTAAAGCATTTACTTCTCTCTAGCCCACTTTATTGTAAGAATACAGCGTGTAATACATACAACATACAAAGTATGTGTTAATTGACCATTTACGTTATCAGTAAGGCTTTCAGTCAATAGCAGGCTATTAGGCCGGGAGTGGCGGCTCACACCTGTAATCCCAGCACTCTGGGAGGCTGAGGTGAGTGGATCACTTGAGGTCAGGAGTTCGAGACCAACCTGGCCAACATAGTGAAACCCCATCTGTACTAAAAATACAAAAAAAGTAGCCTGCCATGATGGCACATGCTTGTAATCCCAGCTACTTGGGAAGCTGAGGCAGGAGAATCGCTTGAACCTGGGAGGCAAAGGCTGCAGTGAGCTAAGATCATGCCACCGCACTCCAGCCTGGGTGACAGAGTGAGACTCTGTCTCAAAAAAAGAAAAGAAAAGGAAAATGTACTAACACAGTATACTATGGTGGGTAATTGTGTGCACCCAGCTTTATAACCGCAGTCATCTGGAATACCTGGATGAACAACCTAAGTCTTTTGATAAGACCGTTCAAAATCTGTGATGGGTCACCAGTGCCTATGCACTCATCCAAAGAGCTGAGATCTGGAGAAACTTTACCTTTTCCAAGTGCAGATGTACAAAAAGGATATCACTTCATTGAGGAAGTTTCAACATTTTTACATCACACACACACAGAGTGCTCACACACAAAGTCAACGCTGGGATAATGCACTTTGGTGGAGTCAAATTTGCAAAAGATGCATAAAATGCAAAAGAACTCTCTAAAAGTCTCTATGCAATTTATACTTCCAGGATTGGAAAGGATGGAAAGATTAAATCCATAGCATAACAAATTGTAAAAAACAATGCCGATAATTTAGAAGAGTGAATGAAAAGAAAACCTAAACAAAGAAAAAGAAAAGAAAAAAGAAAGCTAATACACTAAAAAGGTGACTCAACATGAAAACATGTATTACTCGGATAGATTATGGGCTATTGTTCAGAGACAGTCCATAAAAGCTGGCCGACTTTCATCATTATTAACTATAGTTTGAAGTCTTGCATCTCGATGAGTAGCCACTTTTTTTTCTTTTCTGTTTTTTTTTGAGATGGAGTCTCACTCTGTCACCCAGGCTGGAGTACAGTGGCACAATTTTGGCTCACTGCAACCTCTGTCTCCCGAGTTCGAGCGATTCTCCTGTCTCAGTCTCCCAGGCAGCTGGGACCACAGGCTACTACCACCACACCTAGCTAATTCTTGTATTTTTAGTAGAGATGGGGTTTCACCATATTGGCCAGGCTGGTTTCGAACTCCTGACCTCATGATCCACCTGCCTCGGCCTCCCAAAATGCTGGAATTACAGGCGTGAGCCACTATGTGCAGCTGCGTTTTTTTTTGTTTTGAGACGGAATCTCGCTTTGTTGCCCAGACTGGAGTGCAGTGGCGCAATCTCAGCTCACTGCAAGCTCTGCCTCCCGGGTTTATGCCGTTCTCCTGCCTCAGCCTCCCGAGTAGCTGGGACTACAGGCGCCCACCACCTCGCCCAGATAGTTTTTCGTATTTTTTAGTAGAGACGGGGTTTCACCGGGTTAGCCAGGGTGGTCTCCATCTCCTGACCTCGTGATCTGCCTGTCTCGGCCTCCCAAAGTGCTGGGATTACAGGCTTGAGCCACCGCGCCCTGCTTTTTTTTTTTTTTTTTTTTTTTTAAAGGGTATGCCTCTTCTGTGAGAATATGTCTGTGTTCATTTTCTACATGGCTCTGCGCTTTATGAAATTTTTCTGTGATTTGACATACACTGACATGGATGGGCATTCTATCATTCCACGTGCACTCACATACAGACCACAGATTTGGTGGTCACAATACTGCCCAGGCTGGAGTGCAGTGACGCAATCTCAGCTCACTGCAACCTCCCCTTCCCGGGTTCAAGCGATTCTCCTGCCTCAGCCGCCTGAGTAGCTGGGATGACAGGTGCCTGACACCAGCCCAGCTAATCTTTGTATTTTTAGTAGAGATGAGGTTTCACCTTGTTGGCCAGGTTGGTCTCGAACTTCTGACCTCAAGTGATCTACCCGCCTCGGCCTCTCAAAATGCTGGGATTACAAGCATGAGCCACCACGCCTGGCCAGCCGTATGTGTCTTCTCATCCTACGATGCGCATAATTGTATTCAAACCAGTCAGAAACATCAGTGGCTTCTTCAGGCAAATGTGGCCTTATGTCTTTAAAAGCTCTTGGAGGCACAAGAAAAGAAAAATAAAAAAAAAAAAAGAAAAACTAGAAATAAAAAAAAAATACGTAAAAGCTCCTGGAATATTGTCAGCTGGAGGGAATGCCAAGGCAGGCAAATGACAATTTGTTTTCTTTGAGACAGAGTCTCGCTCTGTCACCTAGGCCAGAGTGCAGTGGTGTGACCTCAGCTCATTGCAACCTCCGCCTCCCAGGTTCAAGTGATTCTCCTGCCTCAGCCTCTTGAGTAGCTGGGATTATAGGCGCCCGCCACCGTGTCTGGCTAATTTTCGGATTTTTAGTAGAGATGGGGCTTCACCATGTTGACCAGACTGGTCTTAAACACCTGACCTCAGATGATCTTCCTGCCTTGGCCACCCCAGGTGTTGGGATTACAGGCATGAGCCACTGCGCTGGGCCAAATGACACATTTTTAAGCTGAAGTTTTTGTGGTTGCTGTATCAAGTGGCCCATTCAGTTATCTGAATTTTCCACCAAATGCATTAGGCTGAATCAAAAAAACCAAATTTTATTGGTAACACCTTGCCATTCACTTTTAGAAGCCTTAATCACCTCTAATTCCAAATCTGTCATGACTGGGGGAGTCAATTAGATGTTAGGAATTTTAGACTTTAGGGATTTAGACTTCAGAGATTTTGATCTTTCGGGATTTCAGCATTTGGGATTATGGTGCTTAAGATAGTCATTAGGGATTAGGACCCAAACCCCAGACCAAGATGTAGCACGTGGCAAGCACTCATGAATACATATGGGTTGAATGACAGCTGAAGGGGAGAGCTGGCCCTAGGCTGTGGGCCAGCCAACTCTGGCTCTGTATCCTGGCTCTGCTCCCAGGGAGCTGTGTGATTTCAAGCAAGCCTTTTACCTCCTTGACCCTCAGTTTCCTCATCTGTTAGATGGGGATAGAGGCCAGGCACCATGGCTCACACCTGTAATCTCAGCACTTTGGGAGATCAAGGCGGGCGGAACACTTGAGGCCAGGAGTTTGAGACCAGCCTGGCCAATATGGTGAATCCACAGCTCTACTAAAAATACAAAAAAATACAAAAAATTAGCCAGGCATGGTGGCAGGCACCTGTCATCACAGCTACTCAGGAGGCGGAGGTTTTAGTGAGCCGAGACCACGCCACTGCACTCCAGCCTGGGTGACAGAGCAAGATTTCGTCTCAAAACAAACAAACAAACAAAAGGGACAGAAATACATACTTTGCAGCATATTGAGATGATTTGAGATAATATGAGAGACAACTGGCTGGCACAGTGCCCAGCATATAGCAGGTGCTGAGCCCTTTCTTGCTCCTCTCTGGGGCACCCCCCCTCTCTCGTCTGTCTGGAGGACTTGGGTGGCTCTGAACCCTGAACACAGCACCATTCCTAAGGGGCTTCCTGATGAGTGGCCTTGGGGTAAACCTTGTTATAATAACACCCCCCTTTACTTATAGATTCTTTCCTGGGCTTCTTGACTGTTGGGCATCTGGGAGCAGATTGATTGCTTCTAGAGATGGTGGGCTCACTACTCCCAGCACTTGCCTGAGTGTTCATTGTGGGATTGAGGTTGAAGGAAGATCTTTCTTGTCTACCCTGCTTGTCCTGCTCTCTGCTGCCTCCGCTGGTCTGTTGGCCTAGGAGCTGGGTTCCTGGAGGCCAGGGACTTGGGGGTTCAGTTCGGAATTGAACCAAGATTGGAAAAATAATCTGGAACACACAGAAGTCAGTTAGGAAAGAAACCCCATCAGTTCTAACCCCCTTTTGTTTAAAAGCTGGCCTCAGTATTTCCATTGGGCAGGAATTGCCTTTTTGTGTCCTCCACCATCTCTTCTGTCTGGAAATCTCCCTCTCATCCTCTGAGACCAGCCACAGGAGCACAGCCACCCCTGGGAGCAGCTTGCAGTCTCCCCGCCCTCCGTACCCCCAGCCGCTGCCTCGCCATGGCCCTGGCCTGCAGCACGTCTCCGGTGAGGCTGTGAACCGGCCAGACCTGGGGCTCCCAGAGTCTGGTCAGGGCTCTGCTTCCTCTCATTCACTCCAGCATTCTCTTATTCCTTAATTCATTCGTTTGCTGGTCACTGTCAACTGCCCAGGTGTTGGCCATGGTCCCCTTGGTGAGCAGGTGAATGGGGCCGACTCAGCTCCTGGTTTGAGAATTGCCCAGAGTCTTGGGAGAAACAACATCTCCTGGCCTTGTCTTGTCCTCTGGGACCTGGAATCTCCATGACACTAGGGGCAGAAACCTACAGTCCTGCTCTACAGGAGAGGTCCCTGGGCTCTGGCAGTGATGGCGGGTGGGAACCGGCAGACCCAGAGCTGGATTGTGGCCTCAGCCACTGTGGTTCCAACCTCAGCAACGGCAGGACCGTCCCTGCCCTGGCTCCCACGGGAGGGTGGGCTCTGGAGGCCATACTGCCCCTATCTCGCCCCAGCTTCCCTCAGTTGTTTCCTGCACAGGCTGTCCGCGGAACTGGCTCTGCCCAACCCCCTCCTTCCCTCCTCCCTCCTCCCTGGCCCTGGGACAGACGCTGTGCCTTGTTTCCTGGCTGACCCCGTCCCAGTGCTTGGGGTGGGGGGGCTTTGTGACCCTGAGGGAGCTCCCTGGCCTCCTGCTCGCCCCCATTGCAGTATCGTGGAGCCAGGCAGGCTGAGCAGCCTAGTCTTGGTTTGGCCTCTGCTGGTGGCCTGGGACCCTGGGTGGGCTTTGGCTCCTGTTGGTGGCCTGGGGCCCTGGGTGGACTCTGTGGCCCTCGATGGGCTTCTGTCTGCCTCAGCCAGCCATGGCCTGGGACACATTCAGTCCCCAGCTCACAGAATGCTTATGATGTGAACCTCCCAGCACAGTTAGTGACCCAGAGTAAGCGCTCAGAAAATGTGTTTTCAACAACGACGGGAATGTAATCACATGTTTCAGGTGCCATCTCCCCCTCCAGAGCCTGGCAGTGACTTGACCAAAGGGTTTTTGCTGATTTATTTCTCTGTTCCCCGTCCCAGCTCCGTCGAAGCGCAGAGGACCTGGCAGAGTGTCAGCCAGTGAGCAGATGAGTGGATTAATGAATGCCCGGCACCTTCCCTGGGCTGTCCCAGCTGCCTAGCAGGGCTCGCGGTGGCTGGGGGCCTCTGGGGCTGTCTGGGTGCCCTCTGACCAGCTGGGTTCTGGCCCCTGCCCTCCTTTCATGTGGCGTCTCTGCCCATCTGGAAACCGCGCTGCACATCCCCCGATGGGGCCCTGGGCTCCAGTGGAGGAAGAGATTCTGAGACTTTGAGAGATCCTGGGCCTCGTCCATTCTCAGGCCCGAGACTGCATAGCTGTTGGAGGAAGCGTGTAATTTAAAAAAGGTTTCCCTGGTTACATGGAAACTTTTGCGGGCAAAGAGAAAGAAATACGTTTTTAATGAAGTCCAGGAACCCGGGGCGTTTGATCTTCTGCTGTTCCCGGAACAGGCAGCAGTGGCTTTGCACCAGGAACAGTGTGTGCTCCCGAGCGGCCCTGCCAGCGGATGGCGGGCTGTGAGGGGCGAGAGTGCAGTGGCAGGTCACCAGCCACGCCCGCTGTGCATGCTCACGTCTCATGGCCTCCCGGTCTCTCCGTCTGCCGATGAGGAAGGCACGAGCCAAGGCTGGGGGCCGCCGGCTTCTCAATCCGAGCAGTGTCTACTCCCCGGCTCATGGCCCCAGCTGAACCCACAGGATAGTTCCCAGGGGTGGCAGGAACACTGGCCATGAAACATAGCCATAGAAATGCATCTTGGACACGGAGAGGCCCCTCAAGTCGGCCACATCGTAGGTGTGTAAGTGTGTGTGTGTCCCTCGTACTGGGCACGGCACGGCAGGGGCTTTCATCCCCCTGGTGGGAATGTGAAACCTCTGCAGACCTTCTGGAGGCCAGCTTGGCTGTACATTCAGGAACTGAGCTGACTCAGTGATTCCACTTCTGGAAACTCACACTCAGGGAGTCTTTCAAAATTGAGGCAACGCTCCACACTGTTTGTCAGGGCACTGTTTAGAGCAGCAGGAAATACCCACTGTGAAAATGGCCAACAAAGTGAGTCATAAAATTCTCATACATCCTCTCTCTGGAATATGATGCACCCATTAGAATTAGGTTTATGATTTTTTTTTTTTTGAGATTGGGCATCCTTTCGTCACCCGGGCTGGAGTGCAGTGGCACCATCACGGCTCACTGCAGCCTTGACCTCCCTGGCTCAAGGGATCCTCCCACCTCAGCCTCCCAAGTAGCTGGAACCACAGATGGGTGCCACCAGATCCAGGTAATTTAAAAAATATATTTTGTACAGACGGGATCTCCCTATGTTGCCCAGGCTGGCCTTGAACTTCTGGGCTTAAGCAATCCTCCTGCCTCGGCCTCCCAAAGTGCTGGGATTCCAGCCTGAGTCATGCGCCCAGCCTACAATAAGTTTTTAAAGACATGGGGAAATGTTCATGCAATCATGTTAAATTTTAAAAAACAACCAATATTCAAAACATTCTACAAGCTGTTAAGATGACACAAAATGCAGAGATTAGGAAAAGATCAGAAAGAAATGCACTGAATTGTTACTGATAATAATCTTTGGATGTTGACAATATGGAAAATTATCTGTTCTTTCTAGTTTTCCAAATTAGCGTTTTTCAAAGATCCAGTAATAAGTGGTGTTATTTTTATAGTGGAAAAACATGTAAATGCATTTACCCCGTGGACCAAGAGCACCTCACGACAGATGAAAAGAACTACTGGTCTGGCATCATACCCAGCCTGGCTGAGAAGCCTGACCATCCCCTCCTGCTGCCCTTGGTCCATCTGGAGCCATTAGAGTCAGGAGGGAGAAAGAGGACACAGGAATGAAGGAAGTGGTGGCCATTCTCTTGACCCAAAACAGGGGCAATCGTTGGACATTCTAGGCTCCTGAAAACCCATCCACATATCCACCCATACATTCATACATCCCTTCATTATTCACCCACCCACTCGCCCATCCGTCC
>NC_045452.1:26505421-26522478 GCF_002776525.5 Piliocolobus tephrosceles | reverse complement strand
CCATCCATCCATCCATCCATCTGTTCAATAATCCATCCATCCATCCATCCATCCATCCATCCATCCATCCATCCATCCAGGTATCCACCCATCATCCATCCATCTATCCATCCACCTATATCCATCCATCCATCCATCCATCCATCCATCCATCCATCCATCCATTCATCTACTGCAGACTCTACTGTAGACTCCTGGGATAGCACCATAATGTGGATGGATGTCCATAACCTGCAGCTAAATATGTACAAATGGTCTCCACATCGCTCGTGCTCTGCTTCTATCTCAGGTGCCCTAGGAGTCTCACTCTCTTACTCCTAGCTCCTGAAACCTAGCTGTCCTTGCCCCATTCCATCTGCGCCCCTCCTGAGCCCCTCCACTCCACTCAGCTGTGTCCTGGATGTCGCCCCCACAGCCTCTCTGCCTGCTCTCTGCCTCTGTATCCCAATTTGCAAATTTTGCTGGGTGAGGAAGAGCAGCAGCTGCCTTAGAGGTCTGGGTGGGGGTTGCGGGGGAAGCAGGTTGCAAATAATTCATATATTGCCATAGCTTGCTCTTTCTCCCTTCCCTTCCCTTCCCTTCCCTTCCCTTCCCTTTCCTTCCTTTCCTTTTTTTGAGACAGATTTTCACTCTTGTTGCCCAGGCTGGAGTGCAACGGCGTGATCTTGGCTCACCACAACCTCTGTCTCCTGGGTTCAAGCGATTCTCCTGCCTCAGCCTCCCGAGTAGCTGGGATTACATGCGTGCAGCGCTACGCCCATCTAATTTTGTATTTTTAGTAGAGACAGAATTTCTCCATGTCGGTCAGGCTGGTCTCAAACTCCCGACCTCAGGTGATCCACCTGCCTCGGCCTCCCAAGGTGCTGGGATTACAGCCATGAGCCACCGCACCCAACCTCTCTTTTTCTTTTTCTTTTTCTTTTTCTTTCTTTCTTTTCTTTATTTTTTTTTTTTGAGATGGAGTCCTCTGTCACTCAGGCTGGAGTGCAGTGGTGCAATCTTGGCTCACTTGCAACCTTCGCCTCCCAGGTTCAGGTGATTCTCCTGCCTCAGCCTCCAGAGTAGCTGGGATTACAGATGTCTGCCCCATGCCTGGCTAGTTTTTTTCTTTCTCTTCTTTTTTTTTGTATTTTTAGTAGAGACAGGGTTTCACCATGTTGGCCAGGCTGGTCTTGAACTCCTGGCCTCAGGTGATCTGCCCGCCTCATCCTCCCAAAGTGCTGGGGTTACAGGCATGAGCCACCGCGCCCAGCGTGGTTACACCAAATCTCAAAAAATAAAAAATAAAAAAGTAGCCTGATTGCTTGAAAGTTGCCTCCTAAAGCGTGAGTGTTTTGGGATTCTCATCTTGTCTTTAGACACTAAGGCCCCCAGGCTTGGCCTGGCCTCAGTTGCCATGCTGGCCAGAGTTGCCTGGAACTTGCTTTCCTTCCCTACATGCTCTGGGCTTCCAGCTCACGCTGCCTCCTCAGCCCCTCTCCTCCCCTTCTCCCTGCCACACCCCCTCTGCCCCTACCTGGATGCCTCTCTTTTCTTCTTTGGGTTTCAGGTTCAAAAGCACCTCCTCTGGGAAGTTATCCCTGGTCCTGCCCTGATGCAAGGGCATCAATCATGTGTCCCTTCTGGCTTCCTTGCAATGGGAAGGAGATGACCTTGATCTTTGAGTCAGCAAGGACTCAGTGACAGGTCTGCTCCCTGGGACCCCAGTGTTGCAAGCTCATGGACCAGATTTTGTTTCTTGTATACCTCCGGTGAGGGGCACTGTGCTGGGCATGGGGTAGGTACTCAGGAAGCTTCTGCAGAAGGAGTGTGTGCAGGAAATGGAAAATGAGCTTTGCCACCACTGGTGTGACCTATGAGGTTGCACCCCCAGGGGGACAGTGACAGCTGTGGGTTCTCTTGGAAGTGAATCTTGGCTTTTGTAGATCAGTGAGTGGGAGTACTGGTCAGGGGAACCAGGCTCAGACCAAGCACCCAGTTTGTGGGACCTCAGTTTGCCTTTCTGTGAAACAGCCACAAAGAACTCTGCCTCATCGACTTCAGAAGGTGGTGGTGAGATCTATTCTGAGACAGTGTGGGGTGGCTCAGAAGACAGGGGGCACACTGGCGCATTAGTATCTGTCTTTAGGGAGTATCTGTCTTCTCCCCTGCTGAGTCATCACCTTCCCTGGGCTCAGCAGAGAAGCCAAGCCTGGGCCCTCTCTCCCTCCCCATCCCTGGGCCAGGGCCCTTGTCACCACTTGGCTTAGGGCAGGTGGCCTGTCTGCTCTGAGGCGTTCCCATGGGTCTTGTTCTCACTGCCAGAGTTCCTAGCAAGGAAGGCTTGGCTGGGCTGTGAAATCCAGGGCAAAGTGTAGCACTGGCTCTTACCCTCCTTCACCCAACTCACTTGGCCTGACCATCCCCTCCGACTGCCCTTGGTCAATCTGGAGCCATTAGAGTCAGCAGGGAGAAAGAGGATAGAGGAATGAAAGGAGAGGTGGCTATTCCCTTGTCCCAAAACAGGGGCAATGGTCAGACATTCTAGGCTCCTGAAAACCCATCCACATATCCACCCATACATCCATATATCCCTTCATTACTCACCCACCCACCCACCGATTCATCCATCCATAGTCCATCTGTTCAGTCATCCATCCATCCCCCATCCATCCACTTATCCATCCCCCCATCAAACCATCCATCCATCCATCCATCCATCCATCCATCCATCCATCCATCCATCCATCCGTTCAATCATCCATCCATCCATTCAATCGTCCATCCATTCATCCCTCCATCCTCTTCATTTATCCAGGTATCCACCCATCATCTATCCATCCACCTATATCCATCCCCTCATCCATCCAACCATCCATCCATCCAACATCCTTCCACCCATCTGACTATTCATGCATCTATCCATTCATCATCCATCCACTCATCCATCCATCCATCCACCCATCTGTCCATCTGTTCAATCATCCATCCATTCATTCACCATGACTCATCCCCCACATCTAACTGTCTATCCATCCATCCATCCACCTATCATCCTTCCACCTATGCAACCATCCATTCATCTATCCATCCATCTATCCATCCATCTATTTATCTGTTCAATCATCCATCCCCCCACTGATCTATCCACTCATTTTCCATTCATTCATCCAGCCATCATCCATCCCCCCCTTCCAACTATCCACCCATCCATCCATTCATTTATCCATCACCCATCCAAACATCTATCTATCCATTCATCCACCTCTGCTCCTTGTCTGATGTCCGCTCTGTGGATCTATGGGGCCCCTGCTGGGTGCTGTGGACACAGGGGTAGCCAGTCTGGTCTCTGACCTAGGGGAGCTCAGGGAGGGGTGGAGGACACTTCACCACCCCAATGCTGGGTGATGAATGCTGTAATGGGGTTGCTCGGTGAAGGTGGAGTGTGACCTCACAGGCTTCCCAGAGTGGTAGAGGATGTGGTTAGGAGGTTTGAGTGAGAGATGAGGCAGGAGAGGCTGTGGGACCTGCTGGGTGGCTCCCAAATGCCAGCTGAGTCTGGAGGGCCTTTGATAAAACCTGAGATCAAGTCACGTACCAAAAAATGCACCCTCTTAAAGCATAGATTGTAGTTTTTAGTATATTCACAAGATTGTGCAACCACCAATCTAATTCCAGAATATTAACATCTCCCTAAAAGAAACCCTGTTCCCATTAGCAGATACTCCCCCTTCCCCCATACCCCCAGCACCTGGCGATCGCCAAGCTTTCTGTCTCTGTAGGTTTCCCTATTCTGGACATTTCATACACATGGAAACCTAGAATCTTTGGCCTTTCATGTCAGGCTTCTTTCACTGAGCACCATGTTTTGAAGGTTGACCCATGATGTGTCACTTGTCAGGACTTCAGTCCTTTTAATGGTTGGATGTGCATACCACATTCTGTTTATCCATTTTCTGTTGATGGAAATTTGGATTGTTTCCACATTTTGCTGTTGTGAATAGTGCTGCTGTAAACATTCAAGTGTACATTTTTGTGTGGACATGTGTTTCTGTCTTCTTGAGTAGATATCTGGGGTGAGATTGCTGTAACTCTATGTTTAATTTTCTGAGGAACTGCAGGCAGTTCTTCTCCTGCACCATTTTACCTTCCCATCAGCAATGTATGAGGGCTCTAATTTCACTACATCCTTGCCACAATCTGTTATTGTCATTTTTTTTGGTACAGCCATCATCACGATTGTGAAGTGCTGTGACATTGTCTGTTTGATTTGCAATTTTTCTGATGACTAGTGATATTGGGCCCCTTTTCATGTGCCTGTTGCCATGAGTATATCTTGTCTAGAGAAGTGTATCTTCAAATCCTTTGGTCACTTTTTTTTGAAACAGAGTCTCACTCTATTACCCAGGTTGAAGTGCAGTGGTGTGATCTCAGCTCACTGCAACCTCCACCTCCCAGGTTCAAGTGGTTCTCCTGCCTCAGCCTCCCAAGTAGCTGGGATTACAGGTACCCACCACCATGTCCCGCTAATTTTTGTATTTTTAATAGGGACAGGGTTTTGCCATGTTGGCTAGGCTAGTCTTGAACTCCTGACCTCAAGTGATCCCCCCACCTCAGCCTCCCAAAGTGCTGAAATTACAGGTGTGAGCCACTATGACCAGCCTTCTTTGGTCACTTTTTAATGTGGATATTTGTTTTTTTAAATTATTGAGTTGTAGTAGTTCTTTATCTAGTCTAAATACTATATCTGTGTTAGATATGTGATTTACAAATAGTTCCTTCTAGTCTTTGAGCTGTTTTATCACTTTCTTGTTAATGTCCTTCGAAGCACAAGTTTTTCATCTTGATGAAACCCATTTTCTATGTTTTTTCTTTGGTTTCTTGTGCTTTGGTGTCATAACTAAGAAATTCTTGCCTAATTCAAAGTCATGAAGATTGACATCTGTCCTCTTCTGCTTTTTGTAGTGGCAACTCTTCCATGGCTGTCTTTGATCCATTTTGAGTTAGTTTTTGTACATGGAGTGAGGTAGGGGTCCAGCTTCACTCTTTTGCATGTGGATACCCAATTATCTCAGCTCCATTTGTTGAAAGATGATTCTTCTCTGATTGTCTTGGCACTCTCATTGAATATCAATTGGCCATATATATATGTATGGGTTTATTTCTGGACTCTTACTCTATTCTATTGACTTATATGTCTTTAATTATGCCAGTACCACACCATCTTGATAGCTGTAGCTTTGCAGTAAGTTTTGAAGTTGGGAAGTATGAGTCCTCCTATTTTTTTTTTTCTCAAGATCGTTTGGTTTTTCTGGGCCCGCTGCATTTCCGTGTGAATTTTGGGATCAATATACACAACACAGGTAGCTAGGATTCCGATACAGTGAGGAGAGTCTTTGTCTATAGGGCAATGGGGAGCCATGCGGGTTTTTGAGCAGGTCAGTGACAGGGTCAGACTTGGGTTTTGCTAAGATGGATCTTCCCAGCACAGAGAATGGATTTGAGGGAGTGGGTTAAGCCCAGGGGGATGCAAGGAGAGGTGGTGACAGCCAGGGGCTGGCCATGAGGCAAGGTGACAGGCATGGGCTGGCCACAGGACAAGGAGCCAAGAGAGGCAGAGGAACCAGGGTCTTGGACTGGTGGGCTGTAGGGAGGGATGAGGTGGTTGTGTCTCTGGAAGGCCCAGTCCCATTCCTGGCACCCCACCCTTCTTTGTCAGGGAGAGGGGTCAGGGAGCAGGCTGGACTGGGCGTTGGGACATCTGGATCCAACTCTGCCTCTGTCACTGCTCCACTGTCATCTCCCATGGGCGACTTTCCAGCCCCCACCCATCCCTCCTCCCCAGGGCCTGGATTCAAACAGACTCATCCAGGAGAGCTGGAAGGGCTCTATGAATCCATGCAGGCCAAGGTCTATTTTATAGATGGGAAAACAGAGGCCTCATGTGATTGACTCCCTGTTCTCCTCTGAGCTCTTTGGAGCCTCAGGTTTTGCCCTTGCCAGTCCCTGGGTCCATCCTCTAGGGCCTAAGAACAAACTGCCAGCGCACAGCTCATCCAACCAAGAGCTACGACTGCATGTGATACTATGACCAAACCATTCCAGAAAATCCTTGCTCAGGAAGACACAGTCGCAAAGGACTTTGTTTCAGGAACTTCCTGGAACTCATTTATCTGAACAATAGCTCACCTCACTGGGTGAGCTGCTTGCTCGTGAAATGACCGCTCTCTCACAAGGACGTGCTTGAAACCCACACCTCACTGCATCCCCAGTGCTATTCTGCTGTGTCACCAGGTTCACCCAGTCCCAGTCCGTCTCCACAAACTACTTAGACCCAGGACCCTAACTTACAAAGGCCTGTCCTGACCTCCCCTTTGCAAGACACTCCTGGGGCTCTGTCAGGGGTACCCCCTGCAGACGCAGACACTCAGCTTGGCTTGGCTGGGTGACTGCTGAGTCTCCGAATGGGATGGGGCCCCTGCACATTCCTGGCCCCCTACTTCTTGCATCTCCTTAATGGCACCTCTCAGTCTGCCTTAAAAAAATTAATAGACTTTATTTTTAGAGTTGTTCTAGGTTCAGAGTTGAATTGAGTGGAAGGTGCAGAGATTTCCCGTGACTGCACAGCCCCACCACGCACACCCTCCCTCTATGAATGTCCACACCAGAGGGTGCATCTGTGGTACCTGATGGACCCACATGGCCACATCAGGGCCACCCAGAGTCCACAGTTTCCATGAGGGGCCCCTCTTTGCACTGGACTTGTTTAAGGACAGGGACCCCCATGGTAGCACCATCCAGGGCAGGGATCCACGTGCCCCACCTGCTCATCCCTGTCTCCCTCTCACTCCTGGCAGCCTCCGCTCCTTTCACTGTCTCCGTATTTTTGCCTGCCCCACAGGGTCGTGTAGTTGGGATCACCCTATTTGTAGCCTTTTCAGACTGGCTTCTTCCACTGGTGAGATGCATTTCAAGTTCTTCCATGACATTTTTTTTTAGATGGAGTTTCACTCTTGTTGCCCAGGTTGGAGTGCAATGGTGTGATCTCAGCTTACTGCAACCCCTGCCTCCCTGGTTCAAGTGATCCTCCTGCCTCAGCCTCCCGAGTAGCTGGGATTACAGGTGCCCACCACCATGCCTGGCTATTTTGTTGTATTTTTAGTAGAGACAGGGTTTCACGATGTTGGTCAGGCTGGTCTCAAACTCCTGGCCTCAGGTGAGCCACCTGCTTCAGGCTTTCAAAGGGCTGGGATTACAGGTGTGAGCCACTGTACCCGGCCACTTCCATGGCTTTTCATGGCTTCATAGCCCCTTTCTCTCCCTCCCTCCCTCCGTTCCTTCCTTCCTTCCTTCCTTCCTTCCTTCCTTCCTTCCTTCCTTCCTTCTTTCCTTCCTTTCTTTTTTATCTAAGTAAAATTTAATGTCAAAAATGGACACTTGGGGAAGGCAGAAAGATCACGCACAAGGCTGTCACTTCACACTTGGAAGGCTGCACAGCAGCCCAGACAGTGGGGGCACTGGGCAGAGGCGCTCCTCACTTCCCAGACAGTGGGCAACTGGGCAGAGGCGCTCCTCACTTCCCAGACAGTGGACAGCTGGGCAGAGGCGTTCCTCACATCCCAGACAGGGCGGCAGCCAGGCAGAGGCGCTTCTCACTTCCCAGACGGTGTTCACAGCCCGTTTATTTTAATCGCTGAATCACATCTTATTGTCTGGCTGTGCCTGTTTATTCACCCATTCCCCTACCGAAGGACATCCTGTTTGCTTGCCATCAGTTTGGCTTCCAACAGCATTACTTGTGTAGGTGCCTTCCTTCCCCTTCCAGGGTTGGGCTAGGGAATGCAGTCGTCTCCGTGACTGTGGGTCATCCAGCAGATGTGCATGGAGTGACAAGGGTGTGGATTCGGGGTTAGGCTTCCCAGGTGGACCCTAAAACCCTCATCAGGACTCAGGACCCCAAAGCAAGGGTCATGGGGTGGGTGGGGGCTGCCACTGGTGGAGGTGGAGGGAAGGCAGGTAGGCAGGGGCCTACCAGGGCACCACCATTTGGCAAATGCCAACAAGGCCTATCCTCGGGAAACCAGTGGGCCTGTCCTGGGAGGGCCTTGCCTGGAGTGTCAGGGGGAGACAAGGCTGTGGGTCAGAGAGGCTCCGATATAGCTGAAGGATGAGTGGGCCATGGCCAGGGGAAGGTAACGGGTGGGCAAGTGCATGGGAGAGGCTGCCGCAGAGGGCACAGCCCGTGCAAAGGCCCAGCTGAGGTTCCGAGCATGGCTCAGGGCACCAGGAGCAGAGGACCTTGATGGGTGGGTGATGGGGAGAGGAAGTCCAAGAAGCAGGTAGGCAGGCGGCCCCCACCCCAGACCCTGGGAGTTTAGATCCTCTACGGGGGACCCCAGATGAGCAGAGGATGTTCAAACAGAGGTGCAGCAGCTCTGATTGACAGTTTTAAGTTCAGGCCAGAAACCAAGATGGTCTGACCTGCAGAGGGAGCTCTGGGAGGCGACGAGGTGGCAGACAGAGGGGGGTTCAGAAGGGGCTCCTGGGGCTTTTGTGGGGCGGGGGTGCGGTTTGCAGATCTCCAGGATGAACAGTAGGAAAGAACCTCAGATGTGGCTGCACCAGGCACTGGCCTCCATTCTTGCTGGCAAGCTGGTGTCTGGCTGTTCTCCACTGATCCTCCCCTGCCTCTGTCCAGGCCCCACTCGCCCCCCTACTTTCCTCCCCTGTGTCCTGTCTCCTCCCTGCCTCAGGTGGGAGCATTAACTTGGTGCCTCTGGGGCAGTGATGAGGTGGTGGAATGATCCTCCTCTCCCTCCTTCCCAGCACAAGGCACAGAGCCTCCAGGCACATGCATGGGCTCTGTGGGGCTTGTGGGACTCACCTTGGACACTAAGCCTGGCCAGGAGCTCTATAAATATTTCCTGTTGAATCCACATGGTCGTCCCAGGGCAGAGGCACCACTGCCCCCGTCTTATGGTGAAGGGACTAGGCCCAGGGAGGTGACAGAGCAGGGAGAGCTGGGAAGGCGGCAGAGCTGGGCTGTGAATCTAGGTCCGAACGCCTGATGCTGCCTATTTTTTTTTTTTTTTTTTTTGAGATGGAGTTTCACTCTTGTTGCTCAGGCTGGAGTGCAATAATGGGAGTTCAGCCCACTGCAACCTCCGCCTCCTGGGTTCAAGATATTCTCCTGCCTTAGCCTCCTCTGTAGCTGGGATTACAGGCATGAGCCACCACACCCGGCTCTACTAAAAACATTTTGTATTTTTAGTAGAGACAGGGTTTCTCTATGTTGGTCAGGCTAGTCTCAAATTCCTGACCTCGGGTAATCCAGCCCCCTCGGCCTCTCAAAGTGCTGGGGATTGCAGGTGTGAGCCACTGCACCTGGCCCCGAGGCTGCCTCTTAAGCACGGTGCCTCTGCCCCCTGCCTGGCTTCCTTTTCTCGCTAACTCACTGGTCAGCTGCACATTGAAGAGGTGGGGCTGGAGGTTCATTTTCACTTCTGAAGGTCACCTGGGAGCATCTCGGAGGCAGAGCTGGGGTTTCTGCCCAGGAAGGCTCCTGTCTCTCTAAATGGGAGGGGCTCCCCGAGGGAAAGGGGATTGGAAGCTGTGTTTGCAAACCCGGGACAGAAGAACAGGACCACCCACCAGGAAGGAAGGGCATGAGGGAGAGGATGGTGCCCCTTCCTCCCTTCACCCTGCAACAGAGCCGCAGCGTTCACAGGTTTCACCTGACGAGAGAAGAGCTGACTCGAGCTTGACTTTTAGTGTGGGGGCCTCAGGGATGAGCTTTGGTTTTTGAATATCCACCTGGTGGTCATGGGCTTCCTGGGATCCGTGCCACTCACTGGCTGCACGGCCGTCTTCACTTTCCCTTGGTTACCTTGTGCACGGGGTGAGCTGATAAGTAGTTAATTGGAGAACAGTGGTGGGGAAGGGAAGGAAATTGGGTTGTCTGAAGCATCCAGGAAACTTGTACCCTCTGTATTGGTGCCCCATGCTCATCCCGACTGGATGTCCCCATCTCACCCTAACTGTTACTGTAACCTTAACCCTAACCCTAAACCTAACCCTAATTTAACATTACCCTTTTCAGGTGGGTGTGCTGCCTTCTCTTCATCAACCACTAGGTGGCAGGAATGCCCCACAGATCCCATCAGGTCGCCTGCTAGGCGGGGACTGGAGAGCCACGTCTGACCTCACCCCTGGCCCTTCCGTGGGCGCTGTCCAGGAGGGTTCTGGATGATGAAAATTCCAGCTGTGGGCCCTCCTGGGGCTAGGCTGGGGAAGCCACACCTGCGCCCCTCCATGTCCCCCAAAGATCCCCATGTAGCCCATCAGCAAGCCCTTCCTGCTGTGCCTGACCCCTGCCCAGGCTGTGGGAGGGAGACCCTGGGAGATGGGGGCTGGTGGTCAGGGAGGTTTCCCAGGAGGGAGGCCCGGCTGGGAAGCGACCAGCCTGCCCTAGCAGGGGGAGCGTGGGGGCAGCCTGGAGTGGGGGGGCTGCGGCCACAGCACCAGGGACCCTAATGGTGTTGCCTGCACCCAGGACCAGCCAAATAATGAGCTGACCCAGCCAAGTTGAACCTGAAATGGGGCTCTCCTTCACCAATGACTAAGAATCTCGAGACAGGATGGCAGAGCACTCAACCCTGCGCGGGGTCCTCTGGGCATGGCCCTGCCGGTTCCCTGCGCTCCCCTTCCCAAACGCCTGGGGAGATGCTGCCCACAAAGTCTCACTCTCTGCCTGGTCAGCTCCCAGCAGCCCTGCCTGCCATGGGACAGACCGGCCTCATCCCCATTTTACAGAGGAGGAAACTGAGGCTCAGAGAGGGGGAGGGATCTCCCTGGGAACCCCGATCCTTTCCATCCTTGGGGCCTTCTGCCCGTCAGCCACTGTCACTGCCATGGGAACCTGGGGTTGGCCCTCTGAGTTCCAGACCAGTCCCTACCTGCCAGTGGTGTGTCTCTGCCCTTTTGCCTCCCAATGGGGTGTGGAAAGGACCCGCTGGCTGGGTGAGTGAGGCTCCCGGCGCTTAACGTCCAGCAAGTAACAATGATGATGAAAACGACACTGTTGCTTTAACAAACAACCACTGTTGTTTCCATGACACTGGGAACCTGGACCACCTAGAACTGCCCCTTCCAAGCAACACTGGGGCTGGCTTCCTGTCTGAGCCATCTGGAGACCCTGTGGCTCGCAGGCGAGGCTGTCTCCCCAGCCAGGTGCTCCCAGCCCCCAGCCCCAGGCTCCTGCTGCAGCCCAAGAGGGGTTGAGAGTGCAGTTCCCACAGGGTCTGGGGATCTTTCTGGCTCTTGGAAGAGGATGTGCCCTCTGAGCCCCCTAAATCCCTCAGTGCCCCTGCCCTCCCTGGGCCTTCCTTGTGGTTTGCCAGCGTGGGAAATGGCCCTGAGACGCCTGCAAGACCACCCGGCCCCTCTGTGTGTGCCCAGACCAGATCCTTGGGCGGTGGCTTGGGGTGCACTGGTGCTGCTGCTGGGCGCCTGCCTTCTGACGGTGCCTGTGGGGTCAGGCAGTGAGTGTTTGTTCAAGAGAAGCCTTGGGCCCTCCTTGTCGCACGCTGACACAGCCTCGGCCACAGCACTGTGCTGGCCCTCATCACCCAGGCTGCCTCTGGGAGGGACAGAGCGCGGGCAGTGCTGGACCCGTGGGGCCGTGTGCAGGGGAGCTGCTGCCACCTGAGGTCCCCACGTCAGTTCTGTGGCCTCACAGATGACCACAGCCTGGAGGACTTAAAACAACAGGCATTTATTCAGTTGCAGTTCTGGAGGCCAGAGGTCCGAGATCAAGGTGTGGGCAGAGCCGGGCTCCTCTGAAGGCTCAGGGGGATCTTTCCTGCCTCTCCCAGCTCCTGGGGACCCCAGTTTCTTAGCTTGCGGCTGTATCCCTCCCATTCTCCCTCCATCCTCATGTGGCCTCCCTCTGTGCCTTCTCCTCTTCTGTCTCTTACAAGGACATTGTCATGGGACTTAGGGCCCACCAGAAAAAATCCAGGATGCAATTAGATCCTGTCTCCAAATAAGCTTATGCTCACAGGTTCCAGGGATTAAGACAGCGGGCAGTCCCCAGGCAGGCAGCGCAGAACCAGCTGAGCCCCTGCAACCCACCTCCCAGCCCTGCACCCCTCTGTCCTAGGGGCCCATCCAGCCTGTGGGTGGGGGGCCTCTGCCCTGAGTCACCCACTTCTCCCTCTGTGTTTGTCATCCACTATCAGCATCTGGAGGGGCTCCCCACCCCCACTCTGGAGGGTCTGCTGAGTGGTCCCTGGTGGCCTCCACCAGCCCAGGCTTGGTGCTGAGCTGGCAGCAGAAGGTCTGCCCGGGGAACCCCAAAGGGACTGAATATCCTGAATATCACCCTCCCCTTGCTACACCCTGGTTGTCACCAAGGCTCTGCCCAAACCTCACCTCCTCCTGGAAGCCCTCACAGACCACCAGGTGGGCTTGGGCCTCCTGCGGGCTCCTTCTCTCCAGCCCAGACCACTCTGTTGTGATCTCAGACTGGGGGCTTACCCAGGGACCCAGGGGTCTAGCGCCCTATGCTCCATCCCATAGCCTGAGAGCCCCCGCCAAGATGGCCCAATAGGTGGTGGGAGAGCACCCATCCCTCCCCTGCAGCACACAGAGAGGGCAGGTGAGGGCCCCTGGCCCAGGAGCTTCTCCCCCACCGCTCACTCTCTGTCTTCACACCGTGAAGACGGCCAAGGGGTGGCGCTTGGGCTCCACAGTTGCCCTCACTCAGCCCCGCGATGCTCTTCAGCCTGGGCCCTGGTGGCGTGGCTGCCATCGGCTGCCCCCTTACACCCAGCACCCCGACATTTGGAACAGTCTGCAGTTTCTTGAAAAGACCTCCGTCTTGCCTGGGCTTTGCACGTGCCGTTCCCACTTTCCTGCTCCGCAGACTCCCGACCCCTTCCTTCCAGCCTTCTCTGCGAAGGGTGGGTCAGGGCACCCTGATGCCCCCACCGGGTAAGACTCGATTGATGACAGCACAGTCCCACCTCTATGCCTCTGTCCACCCCATTTTTTCTTCTTTGCGTTTCCTTCTTTTTGTCCCCCAACTTTATTTATTTCCATTTCCTAATCTTTCTTTCTTCCTTTCATTTCTCTCTCTCTTTCTTTCTTTCTTTCTCCTTCTTTCTTTTTCTTTCTTTCTTTCTTTCTTTCTTTCTTTCTTTCTTTCTTTCTTTCTCTCTCTCTCTCTCTTTCTTTCTCTCTCTCTTTCTTTCTTTCTTTCTTTCTTTCTTTCTTTCTTTCTTTCTTTCTTTCTTTCTTTCTTTCTTTCTTTCTTTCTCCCTCTCTCTCTTTCTTTCTCTCTCTCTCCTTCCTTCCTTCCTTCTTCCTTCTTCCTTCTTCCCCTCCCCTCCCCTCCCCTCCCCTCCCCTTCCCTCTGTTGATATGGAGTCTCACTCTGTTGCCCTCACTCCCAGGCTGGAGTGCAGTGGTGCAATCTTGGCTCACTGCAAACACTGCCTCCCGGGTTCGGTAGCTGGGATTACAGGCCCCTGCCACCATGCCTGGCTAATTTTTGTATTTTTAGTAGAGATGGGGTTTCACCATGTTGGCCCGGCTGGTCTCGCACTCCCGACCTCAGGTGATCTGCCCACCTAGGCCTCCCAAAGTGCCGGGATTACAGGCGTGAGCCACCACGCCCGGACTCTTTCTCGTTTTTCTAATCTCAGCCAAAAAAGGGTCTCCTCCTGGAAGCCTGCCCTGATTCCCTGGCTGAGCAGGCTCTCTCTTTCCTAGGAACCCCCGCCCCGCCCCCTGCCCGCCGTGGAACCTGCCCCTTTCTCATGAAGTGGAGCACTCTGGTCCTGAAGTTGGGGTCTTGGAGGTGCCGGTCAAAGGTCTCCCGGCCCAGATGCCTTCCCGCCCCCCCTTTCCTGAGGCTAGGCGTGGAGTCTCAGATCGCAAGAGCCCGGTGCCCGCCTGGGCGTTGAGCAGGAGTTCAGGGGACACTCAGTGAGTCACTGCCAGACACCAGGCAGTGATGGCATGAAGGAGTGAAGTCACTGGCCCAGAAACCTGCCTCTGTGCAGTGCCAAGGGGGAGCAGGGCTGTGGAGAGCATGACCCTCTTGTTGCATCACGTCTGCCTTTATGCCTCGATACACCACACAGAGAGATGATGGGAGATGCCACCAAGATGAGATGCCACTGAGTCTTACTTTTGTTTGTTTCAAACAATACTTCCTTGTATTGTTTGAATTTTTTTTACAGTGTTATTTTTATTATCCTATAAATCAATACAATTATTCCCAGCTTTGAAAAAGTGAAAGCCTTGAGTGATGTGGCTCCACTTCTCACTCCCACAGACCCGGGAGGGGCTCTGCAGGTCGCCTTGTGCCCACGCCTACCTGGCTTGTCCCCACAGGTGAGTTTTCTGAGACAAGGGGGCTTTTGGACACAAGTCTGTCCCCAGAGCTAGCCAGAAGCTCCAGAGAAGAGACAGCAGGTGCCCAGGACGATGTGGCTCAGTTGCCAGGTAACGGTGGTCACCATAGCAACAGCTGCCTCCTCGGAGGCCGCAGAAACCTCGGCACCCCCCACCCTGCAGACCGGGGGTGGCGGAGACAGTGGTGTGGGGCTGCCCCTGCCCACTCAGTTGCCCAGCTCTACGGCTTTTCTTTCCCTTCCCCCTCCCACCCTTGCTTCAGTATCAGGGTGGGCTGTGAGGTGGGGGCTACCACGGCCCAGCCCTGTGATCTGCTCCTGGCCCTTCCATGGACTCTCCTGTGCCCCTGCCCTTTTTGGGGCTCAGTTTCCCCATTTGCCACATGTGGTGGCAATCTCTGCTTTTCCCTCCCATTCACAAGCGTCTCTGGAGCGTCTGCCCCATGACAGGCACTGCATTGGCCAGGGTGCCCCTTGCTGCCTGGCATAGCATGGGGTGTGTGATTGGGGCCCTGGGCTTGTTCGGGTACGTGAGCAGTCACGAGTGTGGAAATGGAAAATCTCAGGGCTGGGGGCGGCAAAGCTGGGATCTGGGGCCATGTCTGCCCTGGGCCTCCGTTTCCGTGTGTGTGGCAGGAGTGAGCCTCTCTTGCCTGCCTCCACAAGGGCTGCTTTGAGACAAAGAGAAACAGGGGCTGGGAGCACAGGGAAGCAGCAGGGTCACAGCCTCCTCCCCAGAGACTGGGGAGCAGAACAGGAGGGGTCAGTTCTGTCTCCCAATTTTCATGCCACCATGGTCTCCTCCACACTCGGCTCCCCTGCCGTGGCTCCTCACCCGACTCCAGCTCCTGGGCATTTATTTATTGTTATTATTTTTTGAGACAGAGTTTCGTTCTTGTTGCCCAGGCTGGAGTGCAATGGCGTTATCTTGGCTCACTGCAGCCTCTGCCTCCCACGTTCAAGGGATTCTCCTGCCTCAGTCTCCCGAGTAGCTGGGATTACTGGCATGTGCCACCACACCCAGCTAATTTTATATTTTTAGTAGAGACGGGGTTTCTCCATGTTGGTCAGGCTGGTCTTGAACTCCTGACCTCAGGTGATCCGACTGCCTGGGCCTCCTAAAATGCTGGGATTACAGGCATGAGTCACCGTGCCCAGCCTCCTGGGCATTTAATTACACAATTGCTCATTGCCCCACATCCAGCATCGTGTCTCTGGCCTGTGCCTCTCCCCAGCCCCTCTGGACTGGGTGTTCCAGCACCTCTGCTGGCATCGTGCCTGCACACTCTGGCATCCCTGGTGTGCTGGGTGACCCAGGACAAGGCCCTAGGCCTCTCTGAGCCTGCGTCTCTTTGCCACTTCCATGGGAGGTGTGTGTCTCCATCCCAGCGCATCCCAGCACCCTGATGGTACCTCGGGGGAGCTCCTGGTGGGGTCAGGGCACCTCACCTCTGACAGCCTGAGTTCCTCATCTGTGGCTGAGGGAGACCCAGTGGCCCTCTCCAAGGCTAAGGGGCTGCTGGGGGATCCGGCATACGTGAGGGGCCCACCAGACCCACAGACACGGATCCCAAGCCGTCTGGGGGCCCAGACACTTCTGGGTCACCTCGCCCCAATCCCATTTTTGTTTGCGCTCCATCCTTAACCTATTCTGCTCCTGTTCATTCAGCATCCCCCGTGTGTCGGCTTCTGGAAGGGTCTGTGGGGGCCCAGCCATCCCCAGCCCCTGTGTGGGCGGCTGTGATCCCAGGAGCAGCTGCCAGAGAGGACCAATTTTGACCATCGGAGGGGGATGTGTTAAGCGCCAGGCTTCCCTCATCCCCGATTAGTCGCCATGGCAACCTCCTAGCAACCAGGCAAACAGGACGTGTGCAGCCAGAGCCCTGTGGTTGTCGGAAACGGGGACTCGCAGGGCCATCCGGGGTCACTTTGGGGAGGTCGAGGTCCAGGCCAAGGACCCAGAGCTCGGGAGCTGCCTGTCCGCCCCCTGTGTATTTCATTTTAAGTGACACCAGCATTGCCCAGAACACGACTCGACCCCGCCCGGCTGCAGCACGTGGCGGGACCCCCAGCTGGTCTGCTGGTCTGGGGGGTCACACAACCTCCTCATTTACGAGGGACGTCGCCAGCAGCGACAGGCTCTGCTGACCCCGCCAGTGAGGCCGAGCCTAGTTCCTGCCACGTGGGGTTTTGTGGGCATCAATGAGAGAGGCCTGGGCCCTGTCACAGTGCTGACCCCATGCCCACCCCTGGGCTTCTCCCAACCCCGTGGGCATGCACCCCACACCCACAGACTCATCCTGTACCCTCAGACACGTACCATGCACACTCCACACGCACGCTCCATGGTACACACACCTCACACGGACACACACCACACACACCTCACACACACACACTCCACAGTACACACACCTCACATGGACACCACGCACCACACACACTTCACACAGTACTCCACAGTACACACACTTCACATAGACACACACCACGCACCACACTTCACACACCACTCCACAGTACACACACCTCACACACACACACCACACACCACACTTCACACGCACACACCACGCACCACACACACACACACACACACTCCACAGTACATACACCTCACACAGACACCCACCACTCACCACATATACTTCACACATA
>NC_045452.1:26503733-26505411 GCF_002776525.5 Piliocolobus tephrosceles | reverse complement strand
TACTTCACACATACACACTCCACAGTACACACACCTCACACAGACACACATTACATACACAGTCCACAGTACACGCACCGCACACACACAACACACTTCACACACACACTCCACAGTACACACACCTCACACAGATGCACCACACACCACACACACTCCACAGTAAACACATCTCACACGGGCACACACCACACACACTTCACATACACACACACTCCACAGTACACACACCTCACACAGACACATCATACACCACACATACTTCACACACACACACTCCACAGTACACACACCTCACACACACACACACCACACACCACACACACACTCCACAGTGCACACACCTCACACACACACACACCACGCACCACACACACACTCCACAGTGCACACACCTCACACAGACACACACCATGAGCCACACACACTCCACACACACACCACACAGTACACACACCGCACACAGACACACACCACACACCATGCTCCTTCACTCACAGACACACGGACACACATACATCTACACACACACACACATTACACAGTACACACACCGCACACAGACACACACACGTACCACATACGTACACTCTCACACACACTCCACAGGCTCCCCCGCTTGGAATTCCACCACACCCGACACCTCACCACACTTTTGGTGGGCTGCCCAGAAGGGGCACCGGCCGATCAGAGCCCCACCCCTGAGAAATCCACCCAGGGAGGCCCCCTGCATCTCCCCCGACTCCCACCCAGAAGCCCCTCTATCTGTCCATCTGTCCATTTGTCGGTCTGTCTGTCCATCTGTCTGTCTGCACTCTCCAGTCCAGACCCCTCTGTAGCCCCAGGGAATTCAAAAACTGCGGCTGCCTCTCAGGGGTGCAGGCGTAGCATGGGATGCACGCCCCTGCCCCTCCCTTCTCCCTCTGCGCCTGGAGAAGCCACCGGACCAGCAGCCCCAGGCCAGCCACGGGCGCTGTGGGCCTCGGGGAGCACAGACCCCACGCCTGAGGCTGCTCTGCCAGGGCAGGTGGGCACGTCTGGACCTCCCCGGGGTGCTGGGGGAAGGAGGGGTGCACAGCAGCCTTGGCCCGGGTTGGCCCAGCCTGGCTGAAGTGACAGGGTGCCTTTTTCCTTTCGCAGAGTATGGTCGTGTCACCTTAATTTTCTGTTGTCTGCTGGGCACAGCTGCGTGCTGCCTCCTCACTGCTGCACCCAGTGCTGGGGAGTGTGTGTGGCCCGAGTATGTCTGGGTGTGAATGTGTGCGCCAGTGTTTCTGCCTAGGTGTGTGGTGTGTGTGTGGTGTGTATGGATGAGTGTGGTGTGCGCATGAGGAGTTGTGTCGTGTGTGTGGTGTGTGTGGCGGCTGTGTGCGGTGTGTGTGCACATGTGTGGTTGGTGTGTGTATATGAGGCACGTGTGGCTGTGCATATGTGCTGTGCATTCGTGGGTGGTGTCTGTGTGCTGTGTGTGCCTTTGTGTACATATGTGGTGTGTCTGTGTGTGTGGTGAATGTGTGTGTTGTGTGTATGTCCGGTGTGGTGTGTGTGTGGTATGTGTGTGGGTGGTGTGTTTGTGTGGTGAATGTGTCTGGTGTGGTGTGTGTGTGTGCCTGTGTATACATGGATGGTGTGTGTGTGTCTGGTGTGTACATGTGTGGTGTGTCCGTGTGTGTGGTGA
>NC_045452.1:26501044-26503723 GCF_002776525.5 Piliocolobus tephrosceles | reverse complement strand
GGTGTGTCCGTGTGTGTGGTGAATGTGTGTTGTGTGTGTGTCTGGTGGTGTGGTGTGTATGTGGTGTGTGTGGTGAATGTGTCTGGTGGTGTGTGTTTGTGCCTGTGTGTACATGTGTGGTGTGCCTGTGTGGTGCGTGTGTCTGTACGTGTGTGGTGTGTCTGTGTGGTCAATCTGTGGTGTGTGTATGTATGTGTGCGCCTGTGTGTACGTGTGTGGTGTGGCTGTCTGGTGTGTGTGTCCGGTGTGGAGTGGTGTGTGTGTGTACCTGTGTGTATGTGTGTGGTGTGTTGGTGTGTCTGGTGTGTGGTGTGTGTGGGGCAGGGAGTGCGGATGCGGAGGTCTCAGGGCCTCTGGGAACAGGAAGTGGTGGTGTGGAGAGGGGCCCTGGGCTGGCCTGGGTGGGGACTCATCCTGGCTCCCTCCCTCCCCGGCTGGCCTGGGTCAGGGCACATCCTGGCCTCCTCCCTCCCTGCCTGACCTTGATCATTCCTGCCCCGGCTTTTGTTTCCTGGCTCACGGGTGTGAGCCGGTGTGCAGGTGTGTTGGGTGGAAGGTTCCAGAACCAGAGGGCAGAAGCCCTTCCTGCCCACACTTTCCTCCTCCCATTTCCTTGCCCGGCAGAAAGGCAGGTAGCAAAGTTTCCCGGGTGGCCCGGCGCCTTGGGCTCTGGCACACCTGTGTCTGCACCTGGGGACTGAAGGGGTGGGGACCAGGAGCCTCAGCTGTGGGGCCAGCGTGGGCACCCCATGAAGTGCTAAGATGTGGAGAGGGCGACTTTGTTGCTTAATTATGAACAGGTGCCTTTGATCTCAGAAGTGTCCTGGTGGCCTGGCTCTCTGTGTCCTCAGCAGGCACTGGAGTCCTCCTGTTGAGAAACTGCTCAAGGGAGGCTTATTTACTAGGGACACGGAGAACCTCCAGCTTGGCTCCCCACGGATTTGTAGCTACACTGGCCTGTCACTGGCCATTCTGGGCATAGGCGGGGCTGGGGGGACGTGTCCCTGAAAAAGAAGACTTGATCAGAAGGGAGAAGGCTCGGAGGACAGCAGGTTAGAGGTCAGTCTAAAGGTCAGACCTCATTTTTCCATTCTCTGTCCGAGACTGGAGGCAGAGGGACTGGCCAGAGCCCTAGAGCCGGGTGTGGGCAGAGTCACTGGAACCCGAGTCTCCAGGGTCCTGGGCTCCTTCTGGAGACAAACCAAGCACCAGGGAGAATCGCCAGGTCCCTCCTGATGCTCAGGGCCTAACCTGCAGGACTGGGCAAAAGCCTCTTCCTTCCCTGGGCACAGATCCCCCCAGGGAGGTGCAGGGACCATTTACCGTACTCCCTGGTAGCCGGGCCCCTGCCCGAGCATCTTCCTGGGTGACCTCGGCTGACCTGCCTGGCTACCTATAGAGGAGGATCCTGTTCTCAGAGAGGGTGAAGTTCCCTCCCCAGGGACAGGGGGCTGGAGAGACAGGGGGTTCTGAACCTGGCTCAGACACCATAACTGCCCTCTTCTGCATGCTGGAAACCCAACTTCGAGGGGCTGGTGGATTCAGTTCCTGGCAAGGGCTCTCTCCTCGGGTTTGCAGATGGCCACTGGGTCCTCACAGGGGGCTGGAGAGACAGGACCCCAGTGCACCCACTCTCAGCAAACTCCTACGTTGTAGTGATGTCATTAAATGCGTTAAATGACCATTAGCCATGTCATGCTGTTTAGTATCCCTACTGTTACATTGTGAGGTTGTGCATGGTGCTATCCCTGCGGCTGCGATCACTTTTGTTATGGTTGTGATTACCAAAATTATTGTTGTTTCTACAGTCACTGTTATTGTTGCATTTATTATCGAAGCTTTAATTGTTATTCTTCTTTGGTGCCGACTCTCCCACTGTCTGCCAACTTCCCATGCAGCCACGGTTCTCAGCCCAGTGATTTTGCACCCAGGGGACACTTAACAACGTGTGGAAACATTTCTGGTTGTCACAATTGTGGGGAGATGGGCTGCTGGCACTACTGCATAGAGGCCAGAGGCGTGGTTGGAGCCTGCGATGCACAGGTCAGGCCCCAGCACAGGGAGTGACCTTGCACAAAACGTCAATGGCACCCTGGATTTCACATCATCCAGAGCAGCTGGAGCCCTTTGCCAGGACAGTGGGGAGTTGAGTGGCAGGGGGTGGGTTCAGGTTTCCGGAGTCTTCTTTGGGAAAATGAGCATGGGGTCGTCATGGTTAAAGCTCCGCAAACCAGACCTCTGGGTTCCTACTTGGCTTCAACATTTTCCTGCTGTGTAGACAGCCTACCTAGGCTTCCAGAATGAAATAACACAGTCTGGGGGCTTAAACAAAGGATGTTCATCTCTCATAATTCTGCATGCTGGAAGCCCAACTCCAAGGGGCTGGTGGATTCAGGTCCTGGTGAGGGCTCTCTCCTTGGGTTTGCAGATGGCCACTGGGTCCTCACAAGGGAGTGGGAGAGAAAGGAGCATGAAGGGGAGGAGGAGGAAGAGAGCAGTTATAATGTCTCTTCCTCTTCTTATAAGGCCACTAATCCCATCACAGGAGCCCCACCCTTATCTAAACCTAATCACACCCCAAACACTCCACCTCCATATACTGCACTATCATATTGGAGGTTAGCTGCTGCTGCTTCTTCTTCTTCTTCTTCTTCTTCTTCTTCTTCTTCTTCTTCTTCT
>NC_045452.1:26495329-26501034 GCF_002776525.5 Piliocolobus tephrosceles | reverse complement strand
CTTCTTCTTCTTCTTCTTCTTCTTCTTCTTCTTCTTCTTCTTCTTCTTTTTCCAGACAGGGTCTCACCTTGTTGCTCAGGCTGGAGTATAGTGGTGTAATCATGGCTCACTGCAGCCTCAACCTCCTGGGCTCAAGCAATCCTCCTACCTCAGCCTCCCGAGTAGCTGGCACCACAGGCATGCACCACTACACTGGCTAAGGTTTAAAAAATTTTTTGTACAGAAAAGGTTTGGCCGTGTTGCCCAGGCTGGTCTTGAACCCCTGGGTTCAAGAGCTCCTCCTGCTTTGGCCTCCCAAAGTGCTTGGTTTGTAGGCATGAGCCGCTGTGCTTGGTCTCAAGGCTTCAACATATGAATTTGTGGGGACACATTCAGTTCATAACATGTGTGATCTTTTTTCAAAATTTATTTTTGCTATAAAAAAAGTACGATAACATACATACACATCTATACACCCTTGTGGCTGCTGCCTGATCAAGGTGTCCTCATGTTTCCTCTCCCTCAGCTCATTTCCTACGCTGGTGGTGCCACGCTTCTGGCACTGTGGGTAGTTGTGTCTGTTCTTGAGCTTCATGTCCCCAGAATCATCCCGGCCAGAGCCATTTCTGTCTGAATTCTTCTGTTCGTCATTATTCTCACAAGATCTGCCCATTTAAAAAAAGGAGCATGGCTGGGTGCGGTGGCTCATGCCTGTAATCCCAGCACTCTGGGAGGCTGAGGCAGGTGGATCGTGAGGTCAGGAGATTGAGACCATCCTGGCTAACATGGTGAAACCTCGTCTGCACTACAAATACAAAAAAATTAGCCAGGTGTGGTGGTGGGTGCCTGTAGTCCCAGCTACTTTGGAGGCTGAGGCAGGAGAATGGCGTGAACCTGGAAGGCGGAGCTTGCAGTGAGCTGAGATTGCGCCACTGTACTCCAGCCTGGGCAACAGAGCGAGACTCCATGTCAAAAAAAAAAAAAAAAAGAAAAAAGAAAAAAAGGAACAGTTGTTTATTTCCTTTTTATTTGTATTACTCTATTATATGAATATACCATAATTTACCATCCCTTCTTCTATTGATGGATATTGGGTTTGTTTTCAGTTTTTGTCTACTTTGAAAGAAGCTGTTATGAATTTTCTTTTTTTTTTTTGAGGTAGAGTCTCGCTCTGTCACTCAGACTGGAGTGCAGTGGCACAATCTCGGCTCACTGCAAGCTCCACCTCCTGGGTTCAAGCGAATCTCCTGCCTTAGCCTCCTGAGTAGCTGAGACTACAGGCATACTCCATCATGCCTGGCTAATTTTTGTATTTTTAGTAGAGACGGGGTTTCACCATGTTGGCCAGGCTGGTCTCGAACTCCTGACCTGAGGTGATTCCCTGGCCTCAGCCTCCCAAAGTGCTGGGATTACAGGCATGAGCCACCATGACTGACCGAATTTTATTTTATATGCCTTTGGTTGACATATGATCTCATTACTTTTGGGTATATATTTAGGAGTGGAATTGCTGGGCCAAAGGGTTGGACTCAATGTAGCTTTAGGGCTTCCAAACCTTTTTATAAAGTAGTTATCTGGCATATGCAAAAAATTTTAAGTAGAATTTTTTTAGAACATTTGTAGACTTACAGTGAAATTAAGATGATACTATAGAGAGTTCCCATATACCCTGCCCCTAGTTCCCCTATTTTTAGCATCTTGCATCAGTGTGGTTCATTTGAAACAAGTATTGAACCAATATGATTAAGGTTCTCATTGACTAAAGTCCATGTTTTATTCAGTTTTCTTAGTTTTTAACCTAACATCCTTTTTCTGGTCCAAGGTCCCACTCAGGATCTCACATGACATTTAGTTGTTATGTCTCATTAGGTTCCTCTGGGCTGTGACAGCCTTTTTTTCTTTTTTTTTTTTAAATTGGTCATCTTTACAGAAAATGTTACTTGAAAACATAGAGATAATTGTAGATTCACTCACAGAGTTGTAAGAAGTAACAGGCAGGGCAAGGTTAATCCCAGCACTTTGGGAGGCTAAGATGGGCAGATCACAAGGTCAAGAGATGGAGATTATCCTGGCCAACGTGGTGAAATCCTGTCTCTACTAGAGACACAAAAATTAGCTGGGTGTGGTGGTGCACGGCTGTAGTCCCAGCTACTCAGGAGGCTGAGGCAGGAGAATCACTTGAACCTGGGAGGTGGAGGTTGTAGTGAGCCGAGATTGTGCCACTGCACTCCAGCCTGGTGGCAGAGTGGTACTTCGTCTCAAAAGAAAAAAAAAAAAAAAAAAAAAGAAAGAAAACCCCCAAAAAAGTAATAGCAAGGGGGCTGGGTGCAGTGGCTCACACCTGTAATCTTAGCAATTTGGGAGGCTGAGGCAGGCGGATCACTTGAGGTCAGGAGTTTAAGACCAGACTGGCCAACATGGTGAAACCCTGTCTCTACTAAAAATACAAAAATTAGCCAGTCATGGTGGTGCATGCCTGTAATCCCAGCTACTCAGGAAGCTTAGGCAGGAGAATCACTTGAACCCAGCGTGGAAAGTAAAAAGGTTCCTCTTCAAAGTTTCCCTTCTTGTTAAAGAATAAATCATAAGTGTTAGAATTAATAGTTTCTTTTAAAGACTAACTTCCTTCAAGCCTCCTTGCTTTGTGCTAATAACTCTTGTGTAAGCCCTATCCTACGTAACTTTTCGATATAAGGGAATGAATACATTCTATGTCCTTATACTTTAACCAAGATATTTGTTCTAGACATGCTCAGGCATGTCCCAGCTCACAGCTTATGCCCCTTCCTTATTTGGAAATGTTATTACTTCTCTGAGTCTTTTCTTTTTCTTTTCTTTTCCTTTTTTTTTTTTTTGAGACAGAGTCTCTCTCTGTCGCCCAGGCTGGAGTGCAGTGGCGCAATCTCAGCTCACTGCAAGCTCTGCCTCCCGGGTTCACACCATTCTCCTGCCTCAGCCTCCCGAGTAGCTGGGACCACAGGCACCTGCCACCACGCCTGGCTAATTTTTTTGTATTTTTAGTAGAGACGGGGTTTCACTGTGTTAGTCAAGATGGTCTCTTGATCTCCTGACCTCATGATCTGCCCGCCTTGGCCTCCCAAAGTGCTGGGATTAGAGGCATAAGCCACCATGCCTGGCCTCTCTGAGTCTTTTCATAAGCAACTTCCTCTTTTCCTTTGTTCTTCCTTACCTTTACCTATTTAGGAAAGTTTTAAGTTATTAACCAGTCGACTTTAGCTTAGATTGTAAGGTCCAGCTCCAGCCAATGGAGACAGGACACAGTAGCAGGGACAAGCCACATAAGGGATACAAATTGTTTCCCTCCTTTGTTGAGGTGTTCTCTCGCCATTGTTCCATCTGTGAGGAGCTCCCTTTCTGCAGAAAGTAAAATTGCCTTGCTGAGAAAATTGTCTGAGCTCTAGTTCTTCTTTTTGGCACAGAGGAACAAGCATTTCTAAGGGAATAAGCATTTTGCTTTTAACACCCAGGAGGCAGAGGTTGCAGTGAGCTGAGATGGCACCACTGCACTCCAGCCTGGGCAACAGAGCAAGACTCTGTCTCAAAAAAAAAAAAAAAAAAAAAAAAAGAAGGTGTCCTTTATACATTTTGCCCAGTTTCCCTCAAAGGCAATATTTTGCAAAACCATATTACAACAGTACAACCAGGAAACGGACACTGGGGCAATCCACCAATCCTATTTGGATTTCTACAGTTTGCTTGTACTCGTGTGTGTGTGTGTGTGTGTGTGAATTCTGTACAGCTTTATCATTCGTGCAGGTTCCTATCTCCACCACTCCTGCCATGGTGTGGAAGAGCTCCATCACTACGAGAATCCTTGGAGTTGGAGTTACCTTTTTATGGCCACGCCCACCCCCTTTCACATCCCTAATCCCTGGCACCATGAATCTGTCCTCTAATTCTAAAGTTTTGTCATGACATAAATGTATACACAGAATCATGCTGCATCGTACTTTCTGGGATTGCTTTTTTTTTTTTTTTCGCTCAGCCTAATTCCCTGGATTCCTCCAGTTCACTGAGTGGATCAACAGTTCCTTTTTACTGCAGAGTGGGGTCCCACGGCCTGGATGTTCCTGTTTCTTTCTTTCTTTCTTTTTTTGACACGGAGTTTCCCTCTTGTTGCCCAGGCTGGATTGCAATGGCATGATCTTGGCTTACTGCAACCTCTGCCTCTGGGGTTCAAGTGATTCTCCTGTCTCAGCCTCCCAAGTAGCTGGGATTACAGGCATGAGCCACCATGCCTGGCTAATTTTGTGTTTTTAGTAGAGACAGGGTTTCTCCATGTTGGCCAGGCTGGTCTCAAACTCCCAACCTCAGGTGATCTGCCCACCTTGGCCTCCCAAAGTGCTGGGATTACAGCCGCGAGCCACTGTGCCTGGCCTGGATGCTCCTGTTTCTTTAACCATTGGTGGATGAAGGACATCAGGGCTTATTCCAGTTTTGGCTATGACAAGTCAAGCTGCTATGAACATTTGTGTACAGGTTTTTGTGTGGACATTTTATTTCTTTAAGACAAGTGTCCAGGAATGCAATTGCTAAGTCACATGGTAATTATACGTTTAGATTTTTTTTTTTTTTTCTGAGATGGAGTTTCCCTCTTGTTGCCCAGCTGGAGTGCAGTGGCATGATCTCAGCTCACTGCAACCTCGGCCTCTGGGGTTCAAATGATTCTCCTGCCTCAGCCTCCTGAGTAGCTGGGATTACAGGCACACACCACCATGCCTGGCTAATATTTTTGTAATTTTAGTAGAGACAGGATTTTATCATGTTGGCCAGGCTGGTCTTGAACTCCTGACCTCAGGTGATCCACCGGCCTCGGCCTCCCAAAGTGCTGGGATTACAGGTGTGAACCACTGTGCTCAGCCTATGTTTAGATTTTTAAAGAAATCGCCAAACTGTTTATCCAGCGTATCTGTCCCAAGACATCCATAGAAGCAGTGTATCATGATCTGGATTCTTCACATCCTTGTGAGTATCTGGTGTCATTATTTTTCATTTTAGCCATTCTGTTAGGTGTGTGGGAGAGGTGTGATCTCGAGTTAGTTACTTCACTTCTCTGAGCTCTGTGTCCTCATCATGGGCTGTCTGATACGGCTGTTGGAAAGGCTGGTGAAGTAAACACGTGTAAAGAACTTGGAACCATGCCTGCTCTGTTAAGAGGGTTCCTAACACCTTAATAATTATGATCACATTGAACTATATGAAATTGCCAATGTGGGATCACTTTTGGCCCATAAAAACCCTGAGACTTGATACAGCTCCTCCTCATATTGTTATTAAGGATCAAATGCCTGCATGATTCAGAGGGAAGGGGCAGACGTGTCCCTCCTGCCTCAGCACCAGCTGGGTGGGCTCTTTGGTCCCCACCTGCAGGGAGGGCTTTGGTGCCCGGTGAGCCACTGGGCTTCCCCAGTAAGCCACAGCTTGTCATATGAGGTCAGGGGAGAGGAGGAGCTAGAAGATTCATCTGATCACTGAGTAGGCAGGGGGCAGGGGAGAAGAGTGGTTGGGCACTCCGCCAGTGGGTGGCTGGGTGATGGGCATGGTGGGCAGGGCCTGGGCCAGCTCACACTGTGCCAGTGGGTGGCTGGGTGTTTGGTGTGGTGGGCAGGGCCCGGGCCAGCTCACACTGTGCCCGTGGATGGGTGGGTGATGGGCATCGTGGGCAGGGCCTGGGCCAGCTCACACTGTGCCAGTGGGTGGCTGGG